>NW_024467312.1:18671-139947 GCF_000600275.1 Aspergillus ruber CBS 135680 | reverse complement strand
GAATGATTCGCAGGTTGCCGTGAAGAGGCTTAAAGAACTTGGATTGGACCGTGGAGGGCAGAGATTCATTGGTGATATACAGGGTGGACTGCATGCCTGGAGAAGACAAGTAGATCCGGAGTGGCCTGAGTATTAGCATCGTATCACACGCAAGTAGAATAGCACGTATGAATAACGAATGTAATCTCCAGAGGGATAGATAAAAATTTGGACAAGTGTGAAAAAAAAAAAAGCAAAAAGAAACTCCCCGACTGGGAATCGAACCCAGGTCTCCCGCGCTTGCAGTTGTTAAGCTGACAAGCGGAAATCATGACCACTAGACCATCGAGGACTTGTTATTGAAATGAGTTTGATTTTATGTTCTATTAAATTATTTCAGTTTTATACGACATCTTTACTCACTTATTTAGTTAATTAGTCTCCGAATATGCAGCTTTCGTAATATTCATATTGTATCATTCGATTGACCGGGCAATTGACATAATAATGTACATTGGGAGGATAGTCAAGAGTAAAACGGAATGATTTCCCGCAGGAAAAACCACAACAGGGTATCGTTTCCAAAAACTGCAGAAAAGGAACCAAAATATATATATAAAATCAACCCAGAAACCAACCTTATTATGTACAAGGGGGGTCCAAGGGAGTTGTCATGTCTATGCACTCCCATAACTACGGCCACTCAATTCAATAAAATCCTGTTCTTTCTGGCAGCTGGTGCAGTATCTACCATACCACTGCTCAACGTCGTCTGTCAACTCGGCAAACACGGTGTCCATTTGCACCTCGGCCTCATCGTCCCCATTATCTTTGCCAAGGAGAACCTCAACCTGGCCACAGCGTCGGATCTCCTGCCGTAGCCAACGCTCCCATTCGCTCTGAATGACTTCTCGTTCGATACTGTTCACCACGCGAAGAGCCACGAGGAGATTGTGCCGGTATGTGGCGAGGCGCTCACGCGTCTGCTGGATTCGTTTCGTTGCGCTCTTGGTCACGGCGTCTCTGGGGCCTGTTGCTCCAAGAGAGAGCGGGGTGGCTTGGTCGCGCATCAGTTGCTCGTGGAATGTGAAGAAGCAATCGCTAACGTTGTCAGGACTTTGTCCAATTGTCGAGTTGGCGATTAATTCATCGATGTCTCTCAAATAGACCGCTTTGGTCATGACATTGTCCGGGTGAACCCCTAGACGAGCCATGAAGTTACCTGCATTCTTCTCATACCTCCACTCATAAGCAAATTGTGACGAATAAAGCATATTGAAGAATACACTTGACAGCAAAAGGAGCAATACAACTTTGTTCGCATTTGCAGTCTTCCACGTCCAGCACAAAAAGGCGAAAATCGACATGAACACCGACGAAATCGCAGTTTCCCCAAAGGAAGTGAGCATTTCAAACAAAAGTTGAACTAGGCTCCTCTGCTGTCGCGGTTTGCGGGGCTCCACATTCATATTGGATCCATTGGGTGGCAATTGAGACGCCTGGTTCTGGCGACCTACGTGACCGAATACCGAAATAGCCTTCTTCGTGCGACCATGGGCGCCAAGTTTTCGCACTTGCTCGTTGACAAGATCAACAAGATCCAAGGCATCTTGCTCGAGATCGCCAATTGCTTGATTATTGATGATACCTGGGATCATTAGCAACGATTCAGTCCAAGTAAACATACAAAAAAAAAAAAAGACTCACCTTGCAAGCCATAAGGTCTCCACAACCACTCGACCTTGGTGTAGATAGCAAGTTTGCTCTTCGATTTAGAGACAAAGGTAATCACAACTTTGCTGACTAGCCTAAACGAGCGTTTGAATGGTAGGTGCCAGGGAGTCCGCTTGTCAGTGACGACGTAACACAGATGGTCATTGAGCACATCAATAATCTGATAATCAGAAATTTCTATTCCTTCCGTCCGCCCTAACAACAAGATGGTTAGCTGGAATGGTCCCAATGGATTTTCAAGAGGAGACATACCAATCAAGCCTGCCGTTTCTATTTGGAAAGTCAATTGCCGTCGTAGGTGACGCGATTCATTGCTAACCCACGGCCCTTGTTTGATATCTTCAAGCCTAATTAGCCGGGACTCATTTCAATCACGCCAGTGGAACTCACCTCGAGCCTGTCTTTCATGTAGAAGCAGCTGCCAAACGCCACTATTGTCACCAAAGAGGATATGGAACAACGCTTTAGCGCTGATATTAAAGGTCCTCTCAGCCGCAAGCGCAAGGTTGCCTTGAGGCACATAGTTCACAGGTTGGGTCGGTAGTCTGACTTTCGCCACATCCCTACCGTTGCCAGCCTTCGGTGGGCTTATTCCCAGGTCTTTCTCGATAAATATCGGAGCCCGAAATTCCTGTCTGGGTTTATGGTCGATAGATCCATCAATGGCCTTTTCTGCGCCAGCCATATCTTCCCAGCTATCCGAGCTAGGGTCCCGTGCCGGCCCGTCCGACTCCATCTTCGTCAGAGTCTTGAGAATATCCTCCAATCCCAACGGCTCGACAGCTATCGAATCCTGTATCAAGAAATTGAGCCGCCTTTGGAGAAGTCTTAGTGGCTCAAGGAACGTCTTGACAGTACCCCGACCAGGAGTGTCAGTCCCTATGGGAGGGACAAAATGAAGGAACAAGAAGTCGCAATCTCTTCCCGAGGCAGCAGTCACCTCTTTGATCGTATCCAAAGCAATGCTGGTAGTCAATACCAGCCCGAAATAGTTGCTGTAGAAGTATATATTTCGGCTTGTCACGTATGCTCTTCCAGGGAACTCCTGCTGGTCATTTGGACTCCACGTGGCTCTGATAACCAGAACCAAAGGCTCTTCTCGCTTCACATTAGGGAAGAACAATCGGAACTGAGCATCCTGTATCCTCAGCTGCAGGGGGTAGAAACTGGGATGTTCAAACGAAGCAACCGGCTTTACAACGGTCGGTGAACTCCCGTCAAGGCTTAGGGTTTGTCTATGTCCAGGCCCAGATTTCGGCTTCGTAGCTGTTGGGGTATCCGCGTCTGCGCCAGTATGCTTGGAAGAATCGCTCATCGGTGTAGGCGGTGGCTGGTCAGACGCCGTACCATTCAATTGACCTAGGCGCTCGTGCTCAAATCTGTTCACAAAACCCCAGTTGGAGCTGCCCCATAAATTCGCCATCATCCCACTAGGCATTCCCCCAGTGCTATCTGATTGTCCCAGGCCAATTCCCCTTTCATTACTTACTATCACGGCAGCCTTGCTCATGCTTGTAGGAGCAGGCGGGTTTGCCAAGGTGAAAGGCGCAAGAGTTGTGTAAGGTGCGTTGCGATTGGATAGACTGCGATTGGACAGACTACGCCCCCTAGCCGAATCGCTATCTGGTACACCGATTGGCATGGAAGGAATAGCATTATGACTGGCAGTGATGAGGCTCGCTATGCCACCTCCAACAGAGGGAAGAGGACTAGACGACTGCGCAGCGTTGTTTGATTTGCGATGGAGGTCCAATTTCTGGATAAGCCGGGATGTATGTTCTCGCGGCGAATTCTCCGAATCAGGTCCAGTAGACCGCCTGCTCCCAATTTCAGTGCTGGCTCTAAAAGCAGATGGCTCACGCTCAGGCAGAGAAAGAATCCCACGATCAGACGAGCCTGGTTCATCACCGTTGGGGGTGAGCGATTCAGACGGATCTGCAGAGAACTCGGGAGCAGGGGGCTGTGAGATCGAAAAAGCTGGATCTTGGACTGTCATCTTGCCAGAGACCGAAAGGTCAGTACTTGCTGGGTGCTCCAGGGCCTTCCGCTTAGCAGCCTCAAAAGAAGAGATCCATTCCATAAGCTCCTTCTGTGTCTCCGCCTGCAACATGATGCTGTTGTTCTTGGTCTTAACCTCGAAACAGAACCTTCGTTCCTCCTGAAAAGCCGGTCGAACGTTGCAAAGCAAGACGCCTATTCTTTCGCTTTCCTCCACACCACCAGTCCGGGAGCCTTGCACCAGACAACCGAAGATTCCATTCTTCAAGAAGACCCAGCGCTTGACCCAGGTAGTCCGGGTAGGCTTGCCTGTAAGTGTCCGGAGGTTAACCCACCCCTGCTTCTCCGGTTTAGCTTCAGCGGTCATATTCTCTCCCGACAAAGGGCGGGAACCAAGATATGGGATCGTCGATATGGAGTAGTCTTCCAGCTCGCGAGATGGCCTGAATGCAGTCTCTGCGGTCTCCTCAATCTGATCTCTGGCGGATAGTAGCTCCCGGCGAGACAGTTTCTCGCTTCCTTCCATCTCATGTATCCAGCCCTTTATGCGATCCATCTCCTGGCCCCATTTTCCAAAGTTTGCGCCATTGTTGTTATGCATGGTTTTGAACTCCCGCCATTGGTCGAATGAAACCCGAACTAGTAGTCTGTCGAGAGCGTTTCGCACTTGCGGAGCTCGTACGGAAAAGTCCATTGACGCCTTCAGATACGCTTTGCGGGCCTCATGGAGCTGAAAAGCATCTTCACGTATGGCCGAGGGCTCCTTCGACTTGTTATGCGATGAATATCTGGAGTAGAGATAATCGTACTGTTTTTGCGTCTGCTCGAGTATCCGACGAGATTCCTTAAAGCTCCTCAAGTCTTCCTGGATAAACACCCTGATCGGTTCTGCGACAAGCATTTCCAGCTTTCTAGTACTGCTGACCAATCCATTCCAAAGATCTCTGGAGCCGTCACCACTCCTCCTCATCGACAGCAGAGTATAATCATGGTCGAGAACGGCTTCGGACACGGCAAGGGGGTTTGTAGAGAAGGAGAGAAAGCTTCCCACTGTACTCTCAAGGGTCGCAAGCTCAGAGGTGAGCCTCGAGGCAGATTTCGCGTAGCCATCGAGCCATCGTTCGAGAAACTCGATCTGGTCCGAAAAGTGTAGGGTAGTCGCTCGGAAGGTCGGGGAGTCGAGAGCAGCCTCCTTGAGCCCAACGGGACTAATAGACAAAAACAATAAGCAATGATCCTTGGAAGTTCCTGGAAGAAAGGTCGCAATTTGTTCTTTCCCCTGAACTTACACCACGCTGACCAGCTTCCCGATTTGGGGCAATGGAGCTTGCGGCTGAGTCGACATCTAGTGTATGTCTGCGGCCATGCACTTGATACGAATGGGAAAGATTGACGGTCAAAAATGAACAAGCGAGTTACCAATGGAATGTACAGTATAATGCTCGAGTAAAATACAACAATAAAATCCGAAAGGGGAGTTAGGGGCTGGCAGTTATCATGGCTTAGGGAGCTTGGATCCTCCACCGGCGCTTCTGAGGGCAATACTGAACACGCCGCTGATCTTCCGCGACGTCAGTGACTCGGTTTGCTGCCTGGTTTATCAGGCGGTGAATATAGGGCGGTGAGGTATCGAGGTTTTTTTTTTTCTGCCATGAACGGCACTAGATGGTCAATTTTTTCGTTTCCGGTGCAATTAATCTAGAATTGTCGAAGACGAAATCTTCTGTTGTAATTCATTGATTTATTATCGCGGAACCGCGTTTCTACCAAAAGACAAAAAAAAAAAAAAAGAGCATGGAGCCTCCATCGAAAAAAGCGCGCAAGCTGCTCGACGACGACAGCGACTCCGGCGACGACTCCGGCGGAGTTCCCATTGGCAAGCAGTCTGATGCAGACTCTTTCAAGGTCAATGAGGAGTATGCGCGTCGCTTTGAGCATAACAAGAAGAGAGAGGAAATGCAGAAGTGTATGTGAATTTGTTCATAATTTACGTGCATCCATTGAGAAACGGGCTGACATTTGCTGTTGCAGTGGAATCAAAATTCGGCAAAACCTCTTCTCTTGGAAAACGTCACGATCGTGATGAAGATTATGGGTCATCAGAGGACTCATCGGATGACGAAGACGAAGACGACAACGCAGAACTCGCTACCGAAGCCCTCGATGCCGAAATTGACGCAACCCTGAACGCGATTCGTTCCAAAGACCCTCGGGTGTACGATTCGAACGTTACTTTCTATTCTCAAAATGACGATGCTCAGCCAAAGACCTCGAAGAAGCAGGAAAAGCCTATGACACTGCGCGATTACCACCGGGAGAACTACCTGAGCGGTGCGGCCTTAGCAGAGGATAACGATGCACCTCAACCGCCTAAGACTTACGCCCAAGAACAAGAGGATTTGAAAAACGCGGTAGTCAAGGAGATGCATGCTGCAGCAGATGGCGATGAAGATAACTTCCTTATTCCCAAGTCTGCTCCTGAGCCTGCACCAAAGTCTGAGGTCAAGCTGGATTTGGAGAATGCGGACAGGGACCCGGAGAACTTTTTGTCGAATTTCATGTCATCCAGGGCATGGATCCCCAACAACAGGGAGCTTCACCCATTCGAGTCTGAGGATGAAGAAGAGGAAGAACGGGCAGAAAAATTTGAAGAAGCGTACAACTTCCGTTTCGAGGATCCGAACAAGGCCAATGAGAGGATCGCTACCCATGCTCGTGATGCTACGAATCAGCAGTCTGTTCGCAGAGAAGAAAAGAGTGGCCGCAAGAAACTCAGAGAAGCAGAGCGCTTAAGGAAGGAGGAGGAGAAGAAGCAGCGCGAAACCGAGAAGAATCGTCTACGCAAGCTCAAAGTCGACCAGCTCCAAGAGAAGGTAAATCAAATCAAGGAAGTCGCTGGTATCCGCGCGTCTCGGTTCACGGATGAAGATTGGGCTCAGTTCCTGGACGATGCCTGGGATGGCAAGAACTGGGAACAAGAGATGCAGAGGCGCTTTGGTGAAGACTACTACGCCGAAGAAGAAGGAGCCGGGAGCGACGAGGAGAGCGCAGACAAGAAGAAAAAGCCCAAGAAGCCCACATGGGACGATGATATCGACATCACAGATATCGTTCCCGACTTTGATGCAGAGAACCCGAAACCCAGCATGGAAGGATCTGACACTGAGATGGATGACGCCGCTGATGGAGAGGGATCATCAAGCAAGAAGAGCAAAGCCCAAGAGAAGCGTGACCAGAAGCGCGAAGCTCGTAAAGACCGAATGCGCATTGAAGAGGCCGCAGACCGCAACCTGGACCTGGATATCAACCTTCTCCCTGGTGCGACCAAGAAGAACGCAACCCGTTTCCGTTACCGTGAAACATCGCCGCAGAGTTTTGGTCTTAGCGCTCGGGACATCCTCATGGCCGATGATACTCATCTTAACAAGTTCGCGGGGTTGAAGAAGCTGGCATCGTTCCGCGAGGAAGAGAAGAAACAGAAAGATCGCAAGAAGCTGGGCAAGAAGGCCCGAGTTAGACAATGGCGGAAGGATACCTTTGGTAACGAAGAGGGCCCGGAGTTTACATTTGGCGGCGAGAAGGATGCACCCAAGGAAGAGCAAGAGGGCGGCGATGTGGATATTCGTGATGGTGGCAGGAAGAAGAAGAGAAGAAGGACCAAGAACTGATTTGGCGTGTTTTGTACATTTATACCTCTGATCGTTCATAAATTAAAGCCTGATGTACTTTTCAACTACATACGAGCTTGTTCTATAGCTGTACTGTTCTACGAAAAGTTCCATCTCGAATTGACAATATCTTGCCCTTATCTGTACGGCTGAAAACTTGGCACGCGCCGTTGAAAGCCTTGCTATCCGTGCGCTGCTAGAATCCGGGGCAGATCTTTGGACTATCGGAAACATATCCATTGACAGGTGGCGCGTGCAATATAGTAAAATATAGATAACAGCATTTGTAGCGCTATTTAAACAACCTTTATTGTTTGTACGAGATAGATGCGATATTGACTTAGAATTCATTGCGATGCAACCGAATGCGGTAATTATGGATTTCTCCGTACAGCCGGATATACCGCATACTACAATGGCCCTGACGTGGACAGTACAATGCTACAGTACAGAGTAGCAGAGATTGTCCGCTTAGAAACAATGCCTTTGATATTTAGAATGGAGTACGGGTAATATTATGTTAGCCCTTTTACCTCTTGACAAGAGAATGGAGCGTGGCGAGCACTGCAATCGGACAGGCGGAGTGTACGGAAGTGGCAACGCAAACCTTTCACGACAGGATTTTACTTGGAAAGACAGGAAAGAAAAGAAGGGGAGAGAATCCTTGATCCAAAATCAACACATCAAAAGATTCTGGCCGAGAGTTTCTGTACGAATGCATGAGTAGGTGCATGTCGCGCACATTTGGCTTTTGGCTGTCTGTATCAGGGAGTGGAGAGACACACCCCTTATACAGGTACCCAGGGTCCCCTACTGTAGCTATTGTGCTTTCTTAATGCAGTAAATCAAGCATTGGCACGGCATTGTTCCAAAATTGATACACATCTATCAGGGCTTTCTCTGATACAAGTAGTAAGGCGTTCTGCAGTACTCCATACCCCTCCAAGCACATGGACTCGGCATCAAGATCCGAAGTCCCGTGACACGCATGACCGGAGGCTGTCGGTATGGCGAAATCCGGCATTTCCTCTTGGAGAGATCAGTGAGGGAACTTACCCTGTAAACAAGATTTTGTATGGTCAATTGAAATAAAAGAATTATCGTATCCAATGTTCATGATCCATGGTGTTCAGCGATCCAAAGGTCTAGCTACCGGACGCTCGGAGGGAACAATGGGATAACCCCCCGGTGTGGGCGCGCAATCGGTGGGCGGGCGGAGAGGCTTTACCGGGTGACAGCCCAGTAAAACAAGAACACTGGAGTGCATTTTTGGTTAATATGAGAAGGATTAATTAGTCCATGAATCGTCCGAGTGAATCCTCAAACCCTTTTTTAAACTACTCTGTACAGAGAACTGTTGTTTGATACAATTGATACACATGTTGATACATGATACTGTACATCGGGAGATATCGGCTGCGTTGCCCGGGCCAGCACTAGCGCCGGAATCGAAATTTTCTCCCTCTGTTTTGTTCTCGCACTAAGCCTTATTAGGTGTAGTGTGGCTCCGCTCGCTTCTTCCCGCTTACAAGAGCCCTTCGCTCGCTATTTCTTTTCCCTCTTTCTTTTTTTTCTCTCCTCCCATCCCCTTTTGAAGTGTCTCTTGTCTTGACCTTCAACTCTCCATCTCCCCTCTTTTTCTTCATTTCCTTCCATCACTTCCGTCATCATGGCCGACAAGAAGGGTGAGGTTAACCAGGGCGACAAGTCCGTCTTGGGCATGCCCGTAAGTTGCTCTTGTATCCCTGCTGCTGAGCTGGTCGGTTTCTGTTCGTACCATCCCGGGTAAGACGGGGCTCTCTACAGCGTCTTAACGGTCTGTAGAGGCCATTGGATCTATCTGGGGTTGAAGAATAGGAATTGGCTAGTTATAGTTAGCGTTCTTAACGCTTCGAACGATGCACTAACAAGATTTTCACAGGGTTTCGTCGTTGACTTCCTGAGTACGTTCCATTGAAATTCCACCAACAATCGATCGATATAATTCAACCAATCGATTTAATTTTGGAGAATCGTCGATCGAAACATACTGAATTGATACTAACTGTTGCCTAGTGGGTGGTGTCTCCGCTGCCGTCTCGAAGACTGCTGCTGCCCCCATTGAGCGTATCAAGCTCCTCATCCAGAACCAGGATGAGATGCTTAAGGCTGGCCGTCTTGACCGCAAGTACGCCGGTATCGGTGACTGCTTCAAGCGTACCGCCGCCTCCGAGGGTGTCGTCTCCCTCTGGAGAGGTAACACCGCCAACGTCGTCCGTTACTTCCCCACCCAGGCTCTGAACTTCGCTTTCCGCGACACCTTCAAGTCGATGTTCGCCTACAAGCGTGAGCGTGACGGTTACGGCAAGTGGATGATGGGTAACCTTGCCTCCGGTGGTGTATGTTTTCCTGACCCTGTTTACTGGTATTTGAACGATTAAGCTAACCCTGACCCAGGCTGCTGGTGCCACTTCGCTCCTCTTCGTCTACTCTCTCGACTACGCCCGTACCCGTCTTGCCAACGACGCCAAGTCCGCCAAGGGCGGTGGTGACCGTCAGTTCAACGGTCTCGTTGACGTCTACAAGAAGACACTCGCCTCTGACGGTATTGCCGGTCTCTACCGTGGTTTCGGTCCCTCTGTTCTTGGAATCATCGTCTACCGTGGTCTCTACTTCGGCATGTACGACTCCATCAAGCCTGTTGTTCTCGTCGGTCCTCTTGAGGGTAACTTCCTTGCTTCGTTCTTGCTCGGCTGGTCTGTCACTACCGGTGCCGGTGTTGCCTCGTACCCTCTTGACACCATCCGTCGTCGTATGATGATGACCTCTGGTGAGGTATGTATCAATCATATAATCCTGTTGGTCAATCAATCTCTAACCTACCTTGATACAGGCCGTCAAGTACTCCTCTTCCATGGATGCCGCCCGCCAGATTATCGCCAAGGAGGGTACCAAGTCTCTCTTCAAGGGTGCTGGTGCTAACATCCTCCGTGGTGTCGCTGGTGCTGGTGTCCTGTCCATCTACGACCAAGCCCAGCTCCTCCTCTTCGGAAAGAAGTACAAATAGACGATTGATTAAGTTCTAATCGTTGCTGGGGAAGGGTGTGTAAAAATGGCGTCTGGCGTAACTGCTAGGTGCTGAATGTTGTGTGGAGGTCTTGATAGAAATATCGATCAAGGGCGCTTTCGGGGTCTTGATCATAGAGCCATGTGACATTTTCTCTTGTACCCGTTGTACTTTACTACTGTCTGCAAGCAATTTTCTTTTTCTTTCTGAATCTGTATTTTTCTCAGTATGGAATTAATTAAAGTCTGGGGTTTAACTTGTCCTTGGCCGAAGAGTTTTCACCAGGCGTAGTATGATTGGTGTGATTAGTGAGTTTGTAGTCACGTGTAAAGCTCTGCGATGACGTCGTGTCACCTCGAGCTTCATCTCCTTGTCTCCAAGCATTCAGCTCTTAACGATGACGCTTGTCTACACACCAGAAAGCGGTGGTGCACCTGAAGCCACAGCAACTCCATCTTCAAAGCAGGACGACGCCCAAAACCCAGAGCAACAGCTCCCCCCAACGGTCCCCGCAACCACAACCTCAACCGCCCCATCCTACTCCCCCATACACAGCGCCGCTCAATCAGTCAGCATGTCCTCCCTACCAGCCGCAACGGAAGCTGCAACAGGGCAGCCAGAGTCACAGGCACAACCAGAAATTCAAGAACCAGAACGTTCAACGTACGTCTACACGCCGTCCGAGACAACGAACCCGACACCAGCTACGACGACAAGCTCTTCGCCTCCGCCGCCGCAGCCTGGGGCAGTTCCTATTGCTGGCGTGCCGGCACAGGGGTCCGGATATGGACAGACACAGGCGCGGGACCAAGGACAGAATGGACAAGAACAGGGCATTCCCCCGCCACCGAAGGCTGGAGAGGTTGTTGCGCAGGGTGGCGTTGCTGAGGGCGCGCCTGCTGCGACTGCAGACCCAAACATTAACCCGGGTATCCAGTCTCCTACGCAGACCTGTGGCTATGGGTATGGTTATGCTGCTCAACAGCAACAGTATCTGCAGTACCAACAAACCCCAAATTCAACAACAACACCCTACAACACTGTCTACCCTCGACACCCTTCAAACTCATACCAATCTCCCTACTCCATACCGAACAATAACATAATGCAAGACGAGTTGGACACCAGTGAAAAGGGATTCCTGGATTTGGCGAAAGGGTGGGTGCAGACTGCGGGGGAGAAGCTAGTGCAGGTTGAGGCGGAGGTGTGGAGGAGGATTAATGAGGCTCATGATGGGGATCAATAGGTTTCTCTGGGTTTATAAAATGGGATGAGGGGGACACAGATAAGGATTATGGATTACGGATGGGTATGGTTTATGAGATTGTATATGTATTGCTGAGCTACTGGCGTTCGCTTGGTTCTGTATAAACAGTGGTACTAGTACTATGGGACATTGGCTGTACTAATATAATATTAATGCAATTGCTCAATGAGAAACAGTCCTTTCTGGAACGTCAATCTGCATGTTTTGAATGATCCTATTAGACCAACCCCTGTACATCAAATGGCACAAGCATCACTCTTCTCTATGCAGTAGTATGATATACGGGGTACAGTGGAGACGATCGTACGCTGTACGCACCCATGAAAGAAAACCGTCACACCAGACAACGGAATAAACTCAGATATGCCTAATTACCCCTTTAGCCCTGATATAATGGATCCTAAATTCTAGGACGAAAGGGAAGCATGCAACTTTTGCCACCGGAGAATACAAACATTCCATCGACAATAATGCGTAACGTCATGCGTAACGAAATGTGAGTAGGTGAGATATTTATATATGCACCTATACGTACCTGTTTTTCTAGAGCGACCGTGACTTTCCTTTGGACGCCGCCGTTTTAATGAGGGTACTTAGGGCCTGCTCAGTGAGCAGTCACGTGGCCTCCGAGCTACTTACTCCCCCTTTATATTACGCGGGTAGTTCGACAGCCCTCAAAACTGCCCAGGTAGTCCAATCTGCCATACAAGATGATACACAGGTAGAAAGTTGATGGAGACTAGCTGAATCTTGAGTGGTGAATTCTAAGCGAAGCATACACTCAGGGTATGAACTCTTGGCGCTCGCGCGACTAGTTTAGACACTCTAGAGGAGTGCGATACTCTGCGGCCACTCACACTCGGTGCAAAACCCCCAGCCCAAGCGCTGGCATCATCAATCTGATGGTCAGTTGTGGTCATGTCTTTGTCTCCTGTCAAATTATCTAGATTAATTTCGGGTGAAGTCTCAGTCCGCTTCTGGGATCAATCTGGGTCCACGGAGCTTGCTCAGCGCTACCAGAAACACAGCCGATTATCCTGTGAGCTAGGCTGAGATTAGACTGCGGCAAATCCGCAAATTTGCAGATGCGGATGGCAAAATGGCATCCGCGTTTGCGAATTTGCCGCGTCAACTTACAGGTAGATATCGCCAAAATTCGCAAATGGGTCGAAACTCTCGACTAGACTGCAGCAAATCCGCAGACGCGGATGCTATTTCGCCATCCACATCCGCAAATTTGCGGATTTGCCGCAGTCTAGCTGAGATTCACAAGAGATTGAAAAGACATGAATACAATTTTTGCTTTCTATTTCCACTTGTGCCCTTATTGTCACGGTCTCAGTCTAGTAGATAAAACGAGATAATACTTTCAATCTAAACTAGGTAGTCATAAGACGAGAATATCGGCCCTGGAGAGGAATGAAATGAAGAAGACATGGGACAAGAGCTGCAAGACGAAGGGAACCAGGTGAATTCATTTGATTACTTGATAGCCAAGAAGTTGGTTACAGCTAACAAAAATACCATAATAAAAGTGTCACAACCTGGCTTCTCTCGTATCGTACCTAGGGTTCTAGTTAGTTGTATTTCGAGACAGGACACTTACCCTAAGTGTTTTCCAAGTAATCGTATGCTCAATGACCATCCAGATCCTCTGTATATCACGTCAAAAGGTATATCGCCCCCTCCAGGCTCCGTAAGATAATCAACAAGTAGAAACGGTAAAGGTAACAAATAGAGAAACAAGGCCAACCAAGCACGTATGCTGGGTTGTTGGTCAAGTGCGGACGAGTCAGAAACTAGAAGGTAACCAATGCTTGATTAACTAGATTGATTGCGAAGAACTAAACTACACACATGAATGAGTGTCCTTATATCCTCCGCTTGTATACCATCTACCAATGTCAAGCCATGGTATATGGTAGTTGATCACGTAATGCGCTCGTTAACTACCATCTCTGATCCCTGTCCTTCCTGCATTATTACCAGAGCTTATGGTCCAATGATTCTGCCTTGACTCCCCGCATAATCACGTGAGATTAGTGCATTAGGGATCTGTAACAGCGCGATGGTAGAACTGCAATATCACCACTATTCAGAGCTGCCCTGTGAATCCAACCTTTCTGATAAACAAACCTGATGTCTGCATCATTGAGATCAGATGGAACACTTCCTGTCTCTGTGATTGTGTTCAATATGTTCGAAATTCCATTTGTCCATCTCTCTATACGAGGGAAAGAGCGATGAACTGGCTGCATGCTTAGTTTTTGAAAGACTGTGGCAGTGTCCTCCAGGAACCAGATGACATGATCTTCTGTCAAAGTCCTGATATTTCCATGCTTGATGTCATGGCGATAGGCCTGAACCTGTTAGCTTCTTGGTTCTGATAAAGCTTCTCAACATGCCCCACTATGGGGATGTCCAAAGAATCCCAAAATTATTTGAAATCATATTTGGTACGTACCTGGAAAAGTATGTTAAGTATGGATTCGACTGCTCCTGGATGGCCATTTGATAATGCAAATATGTAGTCCGGGGCACCTTCATCAAAAGTGAACTTTTTTTGATATTCAAGTGGGATTGGCCGTGAAACAACGTCCTTGAACTCTTCTTTATCAAACTAAAACCAATAGATGGGGAGCCTTGCCGGCTTTGTGGTGTCAATGAGATGCATTGTTGGTTAGAAAGCCTGACTGGAGTGAAGAATGTTTGATCTGGGCCTGCTTCTGGACTGCTATAAGAGCAAAAAAGACATAGTCGAAAATTATAACTAAGAAAAGACGACTCTTTTTTTTGAGGATTGTGTTCCAGAGAACAGCATCATTGTAGGTCATCTGTGCCTCATCTACGAGAATCACAGTGTTTGATGTCAAAACCCAAAAGGGATCCTGTTTTGATTGCGATGAATTTGTAGTGAAACTAGTGGTAGGGGCATCTTCTAGTTGTTCATTTGAATTCTCAACAAGCTTGATAAGACTGCCCCAAGGATTCTTGGGATTCAGTTTTTCCCATTCTGTGATCAAGAATGCTTTTCTTCCCTCTTTGCAATAGTGGTCCCTCAGAAGTTCAGAGAGATATGTTTTCCCACTGGCTGGTGTTCCATGCACATGGACTATGTTCACTTCATCCAAAATGGCCGCAAGTTCTGACACTGTACGCTTTCGAGGACATAGACGTGGATCCTCCGCAATGGGCTGTGTCCGAGGTATACCCGCTGTAATGTGCAAATGCTAACTATAAGCATGAAAAGATCATTAGGTATGAATCTCACCACTTTGTGATTCAGAGCGCTTCCATTTCCGTGTAATGGTATCTCTGCTCACAACAACAATATCCACACCTGGGTCCTTGCTTTCTGGGAAGAGTGGATTAAATGTAATCATTCGGCGTGGAAGTAGGAATCCACCATCATCAATCCTAAATTCCTCTTCATAATTGAGTTGCACAACGGGCCTGTAGAGCTTGAGCTCACTGTAGTCAGTTAGAGTATCTTCAAATCCTGCTGGTAAACGGTCCCAAATCTTCTTCCTGAGAGTGTCGATATCATCTTGGTCTGCAACACTCTATAAAAAATGACCTCTGAAGATCACCGGATAAAGCGCACCATAACTTGCGAGTACGGGGCCAAGACGTTGTCAAAGATTAGATTGGGTTGAGCACCCAGCTGGTGATGGCGGTAGCCATTGGAAGATAAGAACTAGGAGTGCACCTGCCTAATAAGAACTAGAAATGCACCTGCCTGGCAAACAACAATATAAGAAATATTGCTGGCGGCTTTGTTACACAGAGGCAAGTAATATGTGTCAGTTTTCCATCCAGGACTATTTGACGTAAGCTGAGAAAGAAATTTGCAAGGAATAGAACGTAGTGAGATGAGAGATGATCATTAGATATGGATGGTAAGGAAGACTTAGCTAAGGAATATACTACCGCCGCCGCCGTTGCCAAGCAATATGAGCATGTGATATTAGTGCGTTGATTGCTTGGTGGTAGGCTGCTAAGACGCAATGATGTAATCAGATACCGAGCTGCGCGGGCGGCGAGGAACTCTTCTATACAAATTACTCATTTACTCTGTACTTAGGCAATATAGTTACCTTTTTGTTCAAACTAATCCTCTCCATGTAGGCTTCGCTGGTCCACAATAATCTGCTCCCGAATTCCCCTCTGAGCTACGATCCGAGAGATCCCGCTTCTTCCACATCGGATTACAGTGGTAGTAGTAGCAGTAGTAGCCAAGGGGAATCCCAGCTGTCTTCTTGTCTCATGGCCTAGAATCAACACAGGATGGGCGCGTCAGTGACGCGCCCCGTCGGGGATACACAGGTTGTATCCCCCGTTATATGGCAGTAGGGTGCCAGCGTGTCATGGCGTGCAACATTCGTAGCGGGATAAGGGAGGCAGGAACCTTAGCTAGTCCTTGTTGTCATTGCCCATTTCGTGCGTGTGGTCGGGAGGGCGCGGACGCGTCGGGGGACCAATTCAACGTGCCCATACAACCATAGCGACTGGGTGATTCATCTTAAGTTCCTCGTCAAAAGACAAGTACTAACACCGGACTCCACGAGAAGGTGATAATCCATCGTCCTGAGAGCTAGCAGCGGTACTCTCATCCAGCGTGCTCGAGGCCACCCTCTCAGAGATCATTTACTGTTGTCATCCTAAGCAGTAAGCCTTTATAACAATTGGTTCTGTGCACTTAGTATTTTCCGCACGGCCTTTCCTGCTCCTGGGATTGTTCAGACTCCTAAGAGCCCTGACCTGGGCCCTAATATGGCTGCTCCTGTTTTTGAGAGCTAAAAGCACAGTCCCCAGGGGTGACGGTCAAGAGTGTTATAATGAAAAGTAGAGACAGGTAGACCCCTAGCGTGGTGCATTTTATTGAGGCTACCTTAGTCAGGCTACTCACCCCTCTGCTCGGCCCCTACTCAGTGATCAGCTCAGGCCGCTCAGGGCGTGCTCAGGTCTGCGCAGTGAGTAAAAAGCGGCGAGGGGTGAGCCCTAACAGGGAAGGGGAAAGCCTTCGAGCTGTCTAGAAAATCAAGTACGTATGTAGATTATGGGTATTAAATGCTGTATGTATAACTATATCCAGTCATGAGATGACATTTTCAAATGTACATCAAAAGAGATATACCAAATCTGGTAAAATGCAATAAGTACTGGCAGTAAGCCAAATGATCTGCTGAAGCTCTGAAAACCTCTTAAGGGCGCATCATATCCCGTTTCCCAAACCAAACCAAACCAAACGCCATCCGTCCAATCCCAATGCAATCCGTGCTAGCGGTCGATCCATTCGATCCCTGCTCTTGAATATGTATGCTAGCGTCCTAAAAAATCAAACAAAACCAACTCCCGCCAACATGATCGTATCGAATTTACATAGAGCCAAGTCGTAAAAGTGCTTCCACGGCAGCACGCTCCTCACAATCGCCAACGACACCCTCCGGTAGGGTGAATCCAAGTTGCTGGATAGGAATGCTGTTGGGGAGCGATTTGGCCAGGGCGGAGGGAGCAGGGCCACCGCCACGCGGCTGCTGCTTCGCATCAAGAAATCCACCGCTGGTGTTCAGTGAGCGCGCACGGAGAGCGTCGGCGCCGATTTGCGCCCAGTCTTCTTCATCCGTCACGTCCTCCTCACCCCAGTCGCCGTCTGGGATCTCATCGTCCGGAGCCTCGGACGAGGAGGCATATTCACGATCGTCTCCATCGAGGGACATCTTGTCCGCCTCGTCTTCGAGCATGCTGTCATCCCTGTGCCGACCGAAGTCCACTGTCTCCGAGTACGAGAACACGGCGGAATCGCCAGCAGCACTGGTTCCGTAGGGGCTCCAGTCCTCTCTCCGGGAGGGAATCTGGACGCCACGTTGGTGGAAGGAGTTGGGGAGACTGGAGGGCGGCGATGATTCGAGGTGTTGGTTGTGGCGGGATGGCTGGCCTCGACGCCGTGCATCCCAGCGACCCCATCCCACCTTTTCAAAAACGACATTACCATCCGAACCGCCTCCTTGCTCAGAGCCACGGCCCTCGAGAGCGGCCACCACCAGTCTGCGGGCCTTCGCAGAAGGAATCCTGGAGAAACCCGGGATGGATGTAGTCAGGTAGCCCATGACATGACGGATCGCCAAGGGCCCCTGGTGCAGCATAATCTCAGGCAAGTAGTGTTTGGCCAACATGCCCGGTGTGATAGCACCTGTGCTGTCGTCTCCAGCATCTCCCAGGTCGAGATCGGAATCGGGGTGGGATGTGGCCAAGGGCGAAGTACCCGCGAGATTGGCGGACTGCTTGTGGCCAAAGGAGACGTGAGGACGTAGGGTAGGAGAGATGGAGTTGGGAGGAGTCGGCAGCATGGCAGAGTGAGCGGTATCGCGAGCAGCGGTGAAGCCCGAGCGAGGTTTAGGGATATCGACAGAAGCGGTCTTGCCAGCAAGAGCCATGGCGATGCTAGAGGGACCAGTTGGGCGAGACATAATGTGTGCGAGAGTTGTATTGAAGAGAAGTGGTGGTGGCTAGACCTGGGGTTTCTTTTGGTTGAGGGTTGAGTCAGCACCGTATAGAACAAAGGGGGAGGCGATATGTCAACAAGGCAGCTTCGAGGATGTTTGAAGCATAAAATAAAGAAGAAAAGAGGAGAAAAGAAGAGAAGGCGCGAGAATAGAGGACCAAGCACGAATTGACTCACGTAACACTGGCGAGCGAAATGAGGAGGAGCGATTTAATCAGCCGAGGCGAAGCTGACGGGGGTATGCGACGCGGGAGGTCAGATGAGGACTTTGGAGGCGTGGGAGTACTGTTCGGAGTACAGACAAAATTCTTTGTATTATAGAGGATTATAGAGGATATAGAGAGTTAGAGAGTATAGAGAGGTGCAAGGATATAGTGAAATAGAGAGAAAAGAAAGGGAATAGATCAGATGAAAAGGAGTCCGAAAGAACACTTGTAGTTGCTCAGGCACAGGAATGTTGCAGACCCAATCTAGTTTAGCGCGGTGAGTACATTCCCCCCGCGGGTTATGGTGCTTTTTATAAGTGTTCAGCTCGCTTGATATCGAGTTTCTGTGCGCGTTATTTCTTGATTCCCTACAAGTCTTGTTATCTAAAATACAACTCTACACTATCTTTCCCCAGCCAACCGTCGCGGCGCGTGGGCCCCGTGATTGGCGTCGTGGAGACTCGCCGGGTGGTCCCGGTTGGGTCTGTACCGGAGTGCATACTCCTACTCCGGATGTACAATCTACATACTATGTGTGTAGAGGATGAGTATCATATTTGTATATAAATGTATAGATATATATATATATATATATATATATCTATCTATCTATTCCTATCCGTATATATATATAATAAAATAAGGGATGTCTCCTCTTCTCACAAAACTATCCTGTACTATCGTGTTTGTGTGGGCAGGGCAAGAACCCTATGACAGCACGTGTTGGCCTCCCGAAACACATGCCCTCAATCACTGGCTGCCAGTTGACGGCTGACGTCACGGCCCTCTTCAAGGAAGTTTTAACTTGATATAGCTGAATATACTTTGTAGTCACTGTCTACAAGTAAAATCTAGAGGCCAGAGCACGAACTCACTCCGCAACTCCTGCCAGGGTTGCATTTACCGAGCATCCCACGAGATGACTTACAGCTGCATCACGGTGTATCCAATCCCAACGGAGCTTTCCGTATCATGTCGAGTTTCTGTAGATCTAAATGATAGTCACGTTACACTCTTTATCAATAACGCTCCTATCAACACGTGATCATATAAATTAGCCACGTGATTTTGTTTACTTATCTTCACGTGAGTATAATGTGTACATCCGATCTTATCGCTTCCGAAGCTCCCCCGGCCCGTCAACTTCTTCATCGGATCTTTTTCTGTTTCTCGCGTTTTTGCGGGGTTCTTTTTGCTCGTTTCGTGGCTTTAGTGGATGCAATTTGCCTCTGCGTTCCCTAAATGGCAACCCTTTCAATGGCCCGAGGACATCCACCCGATCCGACAAGGGCTCCGGGTGTTGAACTTCTCCCACATATATATTCCGCTCCAGCTTCTTCCTTTTCTTTAAAAGTTATACAAAGGAAGAAAAGTGACAAGTAACAATGGCCAATTCAGAAACATACTCCCCCATCCGCGAGGCGGGTCGGATCTTCTCCCTGCTATGCGACCAGTCCGAACGCTTCAGTTTGCCTCTACAAGTCGTTGAGAACCGGGACAAAGTCTCGTTCTACTCTTCCCACGACCAAATTTACTACCCAATTCCCTTCAAAGAGACTGAAACCTTGGCTGCATTGAAAGGTATCGAAGGTGCCGTAGCCGCAGCCCTAGCCGATTTGCGGTATGGCACGTCGTCGCGGGATATCAAGATTAGTTTGGAGAAGGCTACGGCGTTTGGTTGCCAGGCGTATATGGCCAAGTTGGATGGGTTGTCCAAGTTGGATCCTGCTGTTAAAGCTAGGTTGAAGGGTATGTGCAGCTGTGCAGTTGTGCAGATGGAATGGGATTGCTGCTGACTGGATAGACACGGATCTCTTGGCCGCGCAGTCGAATGGATACCGCCGCATGTCTGCGAATCTTTATCGTACCAAGAACCCCGGTGAATTTTTCCATATTCACGGCTCGCTGGAAGCTACGACGACATTGAATATGATTGGCTTGGAGGGTCACCGTCCGGATTTGACAGACTACGAAGAGGTTATCAAGGTGATCGAGAGCCATGTGCAGAAATATGGGGCTGCAGAGTTGGAGAACATGAATCGGGAGAGGAGACAGGCTGGTGTGACGGCGTTCAAGCACGAGGACTTTGTCAAGACCCCTCATGTAGGTCATCCCAGTGTCAGATATGGCTGGAGATACTAACGAGCATAGGGCCAAGCCAACATGCAGGAGCCCTTCTGGAAGGTGTCGCGCTTGCAGGGCGACATTCCTCCAACACCGTTCCCCGCCAGCCGTCTCGGAAGCAAGAAGGTTTTGGAAGGGATCAAAGTCTTGGAACTCTGCCGTATCATTGCCGGTCCGACTGTCACCCGGATTCTGAGCGAGTACGGCGCCGATGTCTTGAAGATCACAAGCCCCAATCTCTCGGATGTGCCGTTCTTCCAGGTCGACGGAAACATGGGCAAGCATGCAGCTGATCTCGATTTGAAGACGGAAGAAGGACGACGCCAATTCGAAGAACTAGTCGCAGACGTTGACGTTGTCGTTGACGGATACCGTCCTGGAGCTCTGGAAAAATTAGGCTATGGCCCGAATGCTCTTGCCGCTTTGGCTGAAAAGCGCGGCAAGGGTGTTGTGTATGTGAATGAGAACTGCTTTGGCTACGAGGGTGAATGGGCCGGCCGGCCAGGCTGGCAGCAGATTGCTGACTGTGTAAGCCTCTAATCAAAGAAATCGATCTGAATTATGTTAACAAAACAGGTCACCGGCATCGCTTGGGCCCAAGGCCAATTCATGGGCCACTCCACCCCCGCAGTCCCCCCCTTCCCCATCTCCGACTACGGCACGGGCTGTATGGGCGCAATCGCAGCCCTAACCGGCCTCTATCACCGCGCTGCAACCGGCGGCTCGTACCACGGCAAAGCCTCTCTCATGCACTACGACCTCCTCCTCTTCGCCGTAGGCCAATACTCCGCCTCCATCCAAGAGTCCATGCGCGCGTCCCAACCACCCGAGTTCTTCGCCCTGCGCCACTGTGACAGCGTCGACCGCATTTCCTCGACTGTGCTGAAGATCATGCAGCAGCGATTCCCGCATTTGTATGAGCCCGAGGTGCTTACAGAGAAGTGGCACTCGGAGGCGTATAAGGCGGATATCGAAGTTGTGAAGCCTGTGGCGGAGATTGAGGGGGTTGAGAATGTGTTTGAGCGGGGGAGCCGTCCGAACGGTGTGGATCGGGCGAGTTGGGGGGATTTTATGAGGGAGGAGGGGGATTATAGGTGTTGATTCCGATGATTCGGGTGTGGACTTAAACCTCTAGTAGCAGCATCTATGCGTCGCATCTAGGCATGTATTCGTGACGTGATAGATGAATGCACCGTCTACTTCTCGCATTTATCTTCCACAATCTTTCACACTATTACTGTTTAACTTTAAGTTCTCTGCCACCTAGTCATACTCTGTATCGTCGTCGGAATCTATAGAACCGTTGAGCCGAAACACGATCGGAAGCGAACCATCCTATCGGAAGCCCCTCATTATATCATCAAGGATAGAAACACGAGTACTGAGCCAGAGTACATATACAAGTAACTTATCCATATATTTTCAATTCGCAATCTCATAGACATTACCTCAGCACAAAAGGTAAGTCCAAGCCCATGTTAGCTCTAATTGACGGCAATTAACCAGTAACTAACCACATCTCTATACAGACCTTCACATCTCCAACCCAAAAAGGTCTACAAAAAGAGACGGAAGAAAACAAAATGTCCTACGAAATAACCACCAACCCCTCTGTCTCCCCCTCAACAACCTCCCCCATCCTCTCTTTCCTCTCCACCTTCTACCAAACCAGCGACACCGAGTCCGCCCACGACAAATATGTTTCCTCCTTCACCGACGATGCAACTCTAATCATGGGCTCTAAGAAGGCCGTCGGACGTGATGGTACTCTCCACTTGCCATCTCTTCCCTATAGTTATGGTTGGGGCTAGCTAACGCAATCCGGTACAGAAATTAGGACGCTCCGCCACGGCCTCTGGACACATGTTGCTTCGCGGAAACACTCGCCTACGAAAGTGTTTTTCGGGGGCGAGGATGAGGTTATGTTGTATGGGACGGTGAGGTATGTGCTGCGGGCGGATGCGGAGAATGAGGTTGAGGTGCCATGGGCGGGGAGGGTTGCTTTTGCGATTGATGGGGAAGAGGTGAGGATGAGGTTTTATCAGGTTTATTTGGTACGTTGGTCCTCGTAAGACTATGGTTGCGGTGCTAACTGAGAACACAGGATCCTTCGGCGCAGTCGGGGAAGAAATAGTGGAGGTTACTTGGGGGTATGGTGTACAATGTAGATAGTTGACTACTTGTGGATAGACGTACAATCATGAATCGTACTTCCGTACATTGATTGGAAGAAGCCTGAAACACTATTGATCAATGCCCAGGTCTCCAAGTTCTAAAGATGCGGAGACTCTTCCTCCATAAGCCATAGATGAAATTCGAGGATCGCTCAACCCAAGCACCCATCCATTTATTTCATTTCTCCCAGGATATTATGACGGAACGGAAGGTAAAGGACATAAGGAAACACATCAAGAAGAGAAAAAAGATGGCAAGGAAGTAAGGAATATGCAACTTTTTATAAAAATTCGTATTTTGCTTTCCTTTCTTTCTTTACTCGTCATCCTCCTCCTCCTCGTCAACGGTGGTCTTGGCAATACGGTCCAGATCCCGCTGGCCGCTCTCGGTGATGCGGCGGCCACCCTTGTCCTCGTCGTGCTCAAGGACACCAATCTTTTCGAGGGACTGCAGGACCTTACGGTCGACGGAACCCGAGGCGTCGACGTGGTGGGCGGGGCGGTTGCCGCGGTTCTTGGTCGAGCCGTGGACCTTGCGGAGGCGGTTGACACCGATGGTCTTGCGGAGGTAGATGTGACGGGCAACGGCAGCGGCGCGGACGTAGTACCTATCATTTTTGTTAGGTGGCGTTGCGATTTTTTGTTTGCTTTGGTTATATGGTATCGTACCAGTCGGCGTCCTGGGGAGGGAGCTCGTTCGAGGCAGAGGTCTTGACAGTGTCAACCCATCCGGGGATGGGGAGCTTTCCCTGACGCTTCAAGAATGCAGAGTAGGCAGAGATGAACTTCCGCGCCTGTTGGAGAGAAAATCCGTCAGCATGCGCCCTTCACCTTTCATATAATTGTCCAATGCCCGTTGTCCAAGTCGTGGTCTGGTCCTCTTGAAAAATGAAAACGTTCCGATCGTTGAATTCACGAAGCCCATATATTTTGATATTGTTCCTCCACATCCCTCCTCTTGACATAAATCCTCAGTGCCGAATTGCAGATATCGATGGCCGGTATCCGACGATCCCAGTCGGATTGCAGTCGCTTTCAATTCCTCCTTGTTCTCGTAGAATCTCAACCCCCCTATTCCATATTCACTCGTTCATCGCTCGATCATTCTTCCCATTCTTCAAGATGACCAGACCAGATCACCAGACCAGACCACCAGACCAGACCGGAGACAAAACCGGAGTAACGACACGACTTACTTCCACATCGCGAACGGTGACACCACCCATTTTTGCAGGCGACTTTGTTGAACCTGGGGAGAAAGTTGAAGAGGTTAAAGCCGGAGGGATGGTCGTCGTCGGAGGGCGGGTTGGTCGAAAACCTCAAAAGGTGCGTTTCGTGTTTTCTCGGTTGCGCGAAAAGGGCGGCCGGGTTCGCTCTGTGTGGGCGGGCTTTTTCGCTTAGCCTATTTGGGTTAGACTTACCCTAGTTGCCTGGGGCACCAATTCCCGAAGGTATGTACAAGTATGGATCTCGGAGAACTTATTAAAGGCCCTAATAGTTAACGTATTTTACTGCTGGAAAATACTGAAAATGGTTACGGGGAATAATACTCTATTGGTACACTCTATCATAACTCATATCTAAAACACCACCAACGCCTGCCAATTAACCACTCGAAATAAAGTGAACATGAACATGGACATGAACTACTACAAAGTAGGCGCCCTCTTCAACCCAACACAATATCTCACAAACAACATATCCAAGAAGTGCCCATGTCTAATCCCCGGCGCCCTTCTCCTTTCAAACTCATCAATCGCCTCCTGAACCCCAAACCCGCGTCTCTCAATTAAATAGCAAACAATCAAGAACCCAGTCCGATTGAAACCGTAATGACAATGCACGCCGACTACAGGACGAGGTGAGTTCCGCTCACTCTTTGGCCGTTTCTCGACAAGGTCCGTGATCTCTGCCTGCAGGCGATCGACCAGCGCAATGAAGTCCCGCGTCTCGTCGGGTGTTGGCGGGATCTTGGAGACTGTTGGGTGTTTGTGGTAGTGGATGCCGCCCTTCTCCAAGGAGGCTGGATTGTAGACTGGGTTTTCGTGGGAGATGTCGATGACGGCGTAGATGTTGTCGCGGTGTTTTTCGGAGAAGCGGACGGGGTTGTGTTCCTCGTCGACTTCGCGGAGCATTTTAAGGGCGACGAAGGTATCTGCTAAAGGTTGCGAGACGGGTGGTACTTTCTTCCATTTGGCGACGTTCTTGACATCCCATTTACCAGATGTATTTAGATGGTGTAACTGCCAGCCCAGGCTCAGACGGTGGTCGATGTGAGAGACAAAAAAGTCTTGGATGATTCCGGAGACGGTACGGTAAGTTGCGCGGTCGTAGAGGAGGGCGTGGGAGGCTGGGGATGGGAGGATTGCTGTCTTGACAGGGCGCTTCCGCCTGTCCTCTGAGACTTTCTCGGTTTCCTTTTCACCTCCGTATTCAACTTCGTGCGCTTGACCATCGACGTGGATCTGGATTTGATCCTGGACCCTAGTAGCATCGGGCACAATGCTGCTATCAGGTTCGATCGTCTCGTCTGGTTTGATATCCCCAAAGAATTGAAGGATCTTCTTCAACTCTGCCGCTTTGGTAACCGCGTCAGACTCGCCAGCAATGAGGAGAACTGGAGATTGTATTCCTGCCCAAATCTCCTCTCCTGGCATCCCACCGATTGGCTTATCGTCCTCAAAGTCCGTTGGGAGAGTTCCCCAAGCCATGCGCCGCCACACAGCGGTCTTGCTCTGCGTGTTAAAGCGTACCTGTAGTTCCCTAGTTTCAGGATCGGCATCCGGTCCAACGAATCGAGTAACACTGGCACTGTTAGGACCACCGCGTCGATCCCAAGTACGCCACAGGTTAAAGATAGGGTTTGGAATGTAGAGGAGTCGACGGAACATGGTAGTATCCTTAGGAGGTGGCGGAGATGCGCGGGGGCAGACGGAAATGGTACCAATGATATGCTCTTTGAGCTGAGCCCCAATGGGGGATGCAGACGAAGCCAGCAACGCTGACAGAGAGCATCCCAGACTGTGTGACACGAGCACGACTCCCTGGCCTGCTTCGACATCACGATGTTGCTCAATGGCGGCAGCGATTAGTTCCGCCAGTGCCTCGACAGTGTATGCATCCCAAGAGGTTGGCTCAAATGTCGACAGACCGCATCCCGGCAGGTCAATTCCAAAGCAAGGTGCAATGTTCGTCAAGCTTGTGAGCAAGTGATGGAATTGCGCCAGGGACCCGCCCAGGCCGTGCACAAACACAAGCAACGGAATTGGTGATGGTTTGGTAGGCAATTTGTTCATCTGCGGATGCTGACAGAAGAACGTCCTGATGGACGGATACGTCGCAACAAATGTTGAGTATGAGTGGTACGAAGAATACTTCTTTAAAAGACCTGGATCGGTGGTAAGGGCTGTTTTCGTTAGTATTAGATCACAGCGCAATGACAAATACAAGGGATAGGACTGACCTTCCACCGATTGTTCACGGTGCTGAGCCGTCATATCTTTTTCAGTAAGAGAACCATCCGTACCAGGACGCAAAGATGCATTGCTATCATATTCGTCCTCGTCAGAAGAGGACATGGCTCCAGCGGAGCTCTTTCGGTCATTCTTGCGAACAGAGTGACCAAAGTGCCTGCCACGTCCATCAGAGAGCTGCTGCGAGCCTCTGCGCCGCAGCAGAGAAGACAAGAATCCACAGCCCGCCATTGCAACAAAGCACGTAGTAAGAAACACAACCTGGCTCCAGTTCACAGTACCATTGCGATAATGGTCCAGGGTAGAAGAGATGACGGAATCCCAGATGCGCAACACACCTTTGATATCTGACGGAAAGGTAAAAGTAGTACGAGACAAGGAGGAAGAGGAAGAGGTAGGAACCAACGAAGGAGCGCCGGTCGATCCCATGGCCGGGGACAGGCAAAATAAGTTATCTCGCGAGGATGATCAATCAGGTCCAGGTTTCCAGCGATCGCCCTTCCCTTGCACAGTGGCCTTGGCCTCTAACAGGAATCATGCGTTCCTCAAACAACAACACCCGGCACACAGCGCACAACACCAGACAGTCGGTCAACTCCCTATCCAACAGAGATCCGGATCCACCACGTCACCCAAAGTTCAGGAAAGGTAATTCCTCACAACAGGGATACCTGAGCAATCGGAATAGCGCCGTGGGAATTTGTTCTGGAAGCCCGAATTTAACCCACGAGAGCCCAGCGACGACGCTCTTTGGCCGAAGGTCAATGGGTTCAAACCCCTATGGACACGGAAGCCTATCAAGCGGATTATTGAAGCGACCAACAGATGGTGAGCTAGTCACTGCTATGCAACCGGACATGCAACTATTTGCGCATCACTTGTTTACCCCGAACGGCGTTTCTGCCAATGAAAATGGCCGAATCGGCACGTTGGACGGTCGCTGGAGAGGATCTCGTCTGACAGTTCCACTCTGCACGTCGACACTGAATAGTACAGTACTCTTTAGAAATAGATGCAGGCAAGAAGTGGTTTGTTGTTCGGTGTCTCGTTGCGATTCCGTGGTTGAGTCTTTGGTAGGATTCGCGACAGGTCAGTCACAACGAAGGAAGACTCGGTTATTTGACGGTTTCTTAACTGGCGCTGCGGTACGAGATACACGACATCAGCGTGTGATCAATAATAATAAAAGCTAGTATAGTTATGCGCTGGTCAAGCAGTCGCCGGCGCAAAGTAGGACAGGGAAAATTTCTCCCTTCTCCAGTTCCAACGAACCTGACCTGAGCTCACCAACACAACCGTTACAAAACCGGATACCCTGAAATATAGTGCATTACCTTTTCTGAAAATGATCTTCAAGGGTCACTTGGCAAGGCCAGCGGAATGCGAGTAGCGACTAGCGTGCAGGTGGTTGTATGGGGTAGAGTTGAATCGCCGGATGATTCATCGCCGCCCACTCATAACGTCAGTCGGCAACCCATGGAATTCTTGAACATACCGAAGAATTGGCCTACAATGGACCCGAGAATAGAAATGGAAGAAGAGTAAGTGTGCTTCGGTAGTCTTCCTGATTGGTAGAGACCGATATAATGCTACGTTTTGCCTTATCTTTGAGTCCGTTCAGGTACAGTCTCATATTTCGTTCTTAGTACGGCGTACGTATGGAGTACTCTCCGTCTATGGAAGTATGAATCAGCTGGTAAAACACAAATCCATGAATCGTTCTCATTTCAACCGTAGTACTCGTACAATCTCAAAACAAATCCGTCATCGCACCATGCGACGCATCCCCAACCAACCGCGCATACTTCGCCAGCACACCACGAGTAACATGCGGCACGGGGGGCTTCCACTCCCCTAAACGCTGCTGAATCTCTTCCTCAGACACATCCATGGTAAGCTGATGACTCTCTGCATCGATTGTAACCACATCGCCATCGCGCACAACAGCAATTGGACCCCCAACCGCTGCCTCGGGCACAATATGCCCAACAATGAACCCGTGACTAGCCCCTGAGTACCTGCCGTCCGTGAGCAGGGCCACGTTCGTGAGCTTGGCTCCCATGAGTGCCGCGCTAGCTTTTAGCTGTTCCGGCATTCCTGGGCCGCCCTTGGGACCTTCGTAGCGAACGATGATCACTAGGTTTTCTCCTCGGGGAATCTTACCCTGGTTTAGGGCGTCGTTGAGTTGGTACTCTTTGTCGAATACGCGGGCTTTACCTGTGAATCGGATGCCCTCCTTGCCGGTGATCTTGGCTACGGCGCCTCCGGGGGCTAGGTTGCCGCGTAGGATTTGCAGGTGCCCTGTTGTCTTAATGGGGTTGTCCAATGGGCGGATGATGGCTTGGTCTTGCGGCAGGGATGGGTGGGATTCGACGTTCTGCGCCAATGTCTTACCGGTTACAGTGGGGATATCACCGTCAATGAGACCAGCGGCGATCAGCAGCTTCTGGACGGATGGAATGCCTCCAATGTCATAGAGATCCGCCATGTAATACTTCCCGCTGGGGGCAAGATTAGCAATAAAAGGAATCTTGTTGCTGACACGCTGAATATCATCGATAGTCAAATCCACGCCCGCAGTACGAGCCATGGCAAGGAAGTGAAGCACGCCGTTGGTACTACCTCCCAGCGCCATAGTCATAACCAGCGCGTTCTCAAATGACCGCTTCGTCAGCAGGTCCCGAGGTTTGATATTCTTCTCCAAGCACGTCTTGATTGCATCCGCAACCTTAACACACTCGCGCATCTTGGACGGAGATGTTGCCGGTGTAGACGACGATCCGGGCAGCGACAGGCCCATCGACTCAATGGCCGTAGCCATAGTGTTTGCCGTGAACATGCCACCGCATGCTCCAGCGCTTGGGCAAGCATGTCTCTCGAGGTCATCCATAATCTCATCTTTGCTCTTGCTGGTATCACCACCGTCATCGGGCTGGCGCAGGGTATCATAGACATAAGCACCGGCAGCCTCAAAGCACGAAGAAACGTTGATAGGTTTTCGAAGCAAGTCCGAATATCCGATCTGGATCGTCCCACCATAAATCATGATAGACGGCCGGTTGTGCCGGGCCATACCCATCACCACACCAGGCATGTTCTTGTCGCAACCGGGAATAGCAATACAAGCATCATGGTACTGTGCGCAGGTAACCGTCTCGACACTATCGGCGATAATCTCACGAGTCTGCAGCGAGAATCTCATTCCTAATCCGTCAGCCCTCATCCCTCATAGTATCTCCAACGACTAACCTTCACTACCCATGGTGATCGCATCTGACACACCAATGGTATTATACTGCCACCCAATCATGCCCTTCTCAGTCACAGACTTCTTCACCGTCTTGCCCATATCCAACAAATGCATATTGCACGGGTTTCCCTCCCACCATACCGACGCAACGCCGACCTGGGGACTCTTCGTCATGGCTTCTCGATCAGGGATTCCGGCGGCGAACAGCATTGCCTACCAGACGTCTGGAATCAGCAGTTGACCTGGAATACATAGTACGGTTGGTACCCATACCTGAGCACCAGGAAAGTCATGCCCCCGGGTAATAGTGGTAGAGTGCCTGTTCAACGCCTGCGAGCCATCCGCATGCGTCGCGTCGTCGGGGAGACTGGGGAAGTCAATGTACTTGACTTCACCCAGGGTGCTCGTCACGGCTGGCTTGGAGGGGTCCATGTTGTCAATTATACAGTGCACTACTGCCTGTGTATACACAAACAGTTATCGAGAAGCTGGGGAACGACCTGAAGAAAAGCAACAAGTGTGCGGCGCAAGTCCGATAATGAACCGAGAGCCCCTCCACAGTCAGTCCATCGGATTCATCTCCGTGCGCGGGGGGAAGCTAAAATGGCCCTGATTAGTAGCGGGCAATCTCTAGCTTTTGATTGGATGATGGGCGTTTTGCCGGGATGTCAGTATGGAGTTGATTTTCCATTCTGGGATAATGTTGTTTACCGTAGTTAACAACGAACATTGTCTATTTGGTATTGTTGTCATAGCATCGCAAGACACATTTTCAGAATGGTAACCCTGTTTAGAGCAGAGGGCGATATACGTCATGCTGACTCCAGCCATCACAATCCTATACATATTGCAGCCACTGTTCCATCATCCTCACAACACAGAACCTCTTCCACAATACAATCAACTAGACAGCAACATGTGCACTTCCAACTATTACATCCCAGCCGCGCAAGCAGTCAGCATTCTCGGCTGTGCTCTCTTCTCAGGTACCCCATACCCTTTAACTCCTTCAACCCATGCTCATCTAACAAGAAACAGGAACTCTCCTCTCCTTGTCTCTCTTCACAATCCCAACCCTCACTCTTCCACCCCGACCATCTCCCTCCTCTCCAACATCCATCCACCCAACCCCCTTCGCTCCCCCTCCCCATCTAACCCACCAATGGCTCTACACCTATAAAAACACCCAACGACTTCTCGCCCCCCTAGCAACCACCACCTTCACAGGCTACATATACCTAGCCTGGTATCTCCGGAACGACCCCACCGCTCGAGGGAAATGGTATCTCCTCGCCTGCGCGGTGTTGGTGGGTATGTTTGCGTGGAATCATGTTGTTATGAGGGGGATTAATGGGAGGCTTGAGGGGCATGCGAGGAGGGATGATAAGGCGAGAGCGGAGGGGGAAGAGGGGATGAAGATGAGTGAGCAGGAGAGAGCAAAGAGAAGGAGGGAGGATATGAACGCGTTGAAGGGATTGTGGTGGTGGGTATGGTTGAATGGGGTTATGGCATTGTTTCCGTTGGGTGCAGCGGGTGTTGGATTCTGTGCTGGGATGTAGGGTGGTTGTGTTGATGAAGGAGTATGGATCCTTGGGCTATGTTGAGTGATTTGCGAAGGGCTGATTGGAAGAAGCAGCGGAGTTTAGTCTCAATACCTATATTGACAGTTGATAATATCGCAAAGTGATAAATACATTCCCCGAATAAAATGACAGATATTAAGTGGGTATCTCTGATAGCTCGTAGTGCCATCACAGTATAATGCATGAAAGATATTATGATCCAGGGCGAAACCGACCAGCGAGCCCGTCGAGGTAAGTGTGGCCTAGCTCATGCCGCAGCAGTCTCATGATCATTTTCATCGACAAATTCCTTGTCGACCGATGTCCACTGCCTGGAACCCTCGAGCTCGTCGTCCAAGGGCTGTTTCTCAGATGCACTCTTTGTATCCGATTCGCCATCTATAGCGAAGCCGACAGCCTTTCCTGAAGTCGTTTGCGGACGTGCTTCCTCAAGCACATCGCCATTCCACGGTTTGCATTTCTTGACTATTTCTCCGCAGCGAAGACAGACCCAACCCTCGCCTTCTTCTCCTTCCAGCTTCTGGACCAGACAAACAAAACAGTATAAACAGCCGCAAGGAACTGTCTCGTAAGGGTTGGTAATATCCGTTTGTGCAGAACCAATCATTCCACCGGCCGATGCTGATGCAGCCATCACGTCATTCTCCGATGTGGATGTTGGGTTCTGGTCCTTGTAGCAGATGGCGCATGTTCTCTCCGGGAGGAATGCTAATTCTCCTCGCTTCTCCTCGGGCTCATTGTCGTCACTGCTAGACTTGAGTGTAGACCTTGTCTTCCGCCACGCTCTGGATAACCATCTGCGCCACCTGCTTATCCCGACAAGAGGTAGCAAGAAGAGTAGGAACTCGGTAAACGCGTGCCACACGAGCTGTCGATTTAGATATTCGAACGAAACTTCGCGACTGGCTTGGGCAGATGGAGGAGTCAAGCGCATACGAAGGATTCGATCAATCAGAGTCCGGTACCGACCATTCACCAAGAACACAAGGAAAGAAAGGAAAGCTGCAACCGAGTGTGTTGTGGAAACCAGATCTGTTATGCGCCCTAGAAATTGGACTCTCCGCGAGGGCTATTTATGTAAGCATGAAGCGCTGAGATATAGATGAATCGCGAATGCTTACCTCTTCATAACCATCGCTTTGCCCGACTAGCCAGCTCTCCCACTTATCCCACGCGTAACGACCGCCCACGGTGAGAAAACCATATAGACCCTTTTGCCATTTCGTCGGTGTAGAATGAATAGGACCCTTGCTACGAACATCGATATACTTCAAGTCTTGTAAAGCGGCACCGTAGGAAGCATCATGATCCCATATCGAAAGCTTGAATAAGATGGCTCGGAGGGCAAATTGAATCTCATGCGACCAGTCTTCACGCAAATGAGGCTAAACAAAAACACCAGTTAGCAATAAATATAACACCAAGGTACTCAGGGGATGTAGATAAATACGCCGTAATACTTCAACGCCTCTCCGACCTGTCCCTTGAGCAAGTCCAGCAATTCCTCATCCAACAGCTCGGCATCTACCTGACCGACTCGAAAAGCCGGTCGATTCCCTTCACGACCCGTTAAAGAACTCCATACCCAACTAGCTGATAAAGGCAATCTGTTAAACGGAAATGGAAGTCGTTGGATGGCGGCATTGTTTGCCGGTGACACCCTCTGGTCCGCAAACCGGGCGCGAGATTCTGTCTCGTGCAAGCGTCGGCGTTCTAACACGCGCTGTTGAGCAGCAGCAAAATTGGTCGAGCTCATCGTAGGATCATCGTGCGATTCAATATCAGCAGCGGTAGGAGGAGGAAATAGGAGGAGGACTGGATCGCGATGTGTACAGAGTACAGGTATCGGTGTAGACGGAAAAGGAAGCGCTCGGGAATTGATAACGATCCGAGTTCCCCAGATCAGGCCGAGGTTGATGTGGCACACGTGACTGTACCTTTAGCTGCGAAGTAAACAACTCGAATACTTTACAGGATATTGAGGGTATTATTTGAACAACGACAACGTCTACTACATATTCAAAACACCCTTTCGGTTGTTGCTTTTAGGGGGGCTTGTACAGAGTTGACAGATGGTAATATGTACTCCGTACACGCTCCCCAGCTGAAGCATAGCTGCTTCGGGCGGACCTCAGTCTTTGAGTCCGGGGAAAGGCTCAATTAAGCTAGGGCGTACCTAATTCATATCCATACTTGATTATCTCTCGTGATTGGAAAATCCGGATTATGGATGTTATGTTCCGTCCATGCATCGCAAGTTATACTGGTGCTCGGCTGACAGTTATGTCTGTTCGTACACTATGTACCATACGGCGTTGGTATGGAATATCCACTGAATCTGAGCATCTTGCACATTCCTCGTCTGCATCTATAGCCATTCAAACTATGTCAAGTGCTCAAACTCCATATCTCGAAAGCGGACAATGTAGCGGATAAGGTCCGTTCTCTTACATCATAGAACCGAGGTTATCAAATTATCAACTTCCCCAGGGGTATGTATTGAGGTACAAGGATGGTCGTGAATAAATTGGCTAGATCTATAGTTAGCCATCAGAATGCGCATCCAATCTCATACCATACAAAGCACAAGGATCGGTCTTAGACGAGAAATACCACAACCACTTCAACCGGGGTTAGCAATTCAATCTGCCCGACTATCCTCAACACCAACACCAACACCAACACCAACATCACCCACACCCTCAAACCCCCCCCAATGGCCTCAAACATAATCGCCTAATAATAGGCATGACCGGCGCTACCGGCGCAATCTACGGCATCCGCGCCCTCCAATTCCTCCGCACCCTAGGCGTAGAAACCCACCTCATAATGTCTAAATGGGCACACGCATCCATCAAATACGAAACACCCTGGACACCCGAATCCATCGCTAACCTCGCCACAGCCCGCAACTATTCCATCCGCGACCTCTCCGCACCAATGAGCAGCGGCTCGTGGAAATCCGATGGAATGCTGATTGCACCGTGCAGTGTGAAAACACTCGCTGCGATCCGCGCGGGGTATGCAGAGGATTTGATATCGCGGAGTGCGGATGTTTGTATTAAGGAGAAACGGCCGTTGGTGTTGGGGGCTAGGGAGACGCCGTTGAGGGTGATTTATTTGGAGAATATGTTGGCGTTGGCGAGGTTGGGGGTTGGGATATTTCCGGCTGTGCCGGCGTTTTATATGAGGCCGAAGGGGTTAGAGGATGTTGTTGATCATAGTGTGGGGAGGATGATGGATTATTTTGGGATTGAGTCGGATGAGTTTATGCCTGGGGGGGAGAAGGTGGGAGGAGTTTCAGAAGTAGTTACATTTCTCTTGTGCGGACAGTCCTTGTATAGTTGGTGGTTAGGCAAAGTGTATTGTATACACCAGACGGAACAAAAATGAGCAAATAGACTCTGTAAAAGATAACAGAGTACGTATAGGTTGTGGGTATCTATTGCGATTTCGATGTTGGTTGTCAAATGTTGATTGTATGAAATTATGTACAAGTCGGCATGATCCCATGCCTGTCACGCTATCTATAAATTTGTCTTGCCTGGATATCCTGTCAATATGCCAAAATACCAAAAGGATATCACAAAGAAAAAGAAATGAGAGCAATGCATATGTGCAGTTGAATGCTTGGCGCATAAATATAGACTGACCACCACGGCAGGGCCCTTTTTCCCCCAGTAATCGGACGGTCGCTTGAGTTATCTTATCATTTCAATCATGAACGTCTGCCATGCATAATTTCGTGATCTCGAATTTGCTCATCCGAATCATGGTCGGATTCGCGAGACCGGGCAGCCGGGCCGGTCACGTCGGGACGGTGGGACTATGCCAATGCTAGGGCTGCGGCACCACCAAAATTTCAGTTTCTGGAAAATTTCCAGACGCGCAGATGCGGTAATATCCATCTGCGTTTAAATATGCGAGTAGTCGTGCATGTATAGAATCATTCAGCGTTCCGGTCGAGCTGTTGCTGCAAGAACGCCCGTCCCTCGTTATTGACGAAACCCCCAAGACCAAAGGCTGGAATGATACGACACATGCGGATCAACGACGCGCCGATCCAATCTCTGCTAACGCGATTCAACCGGTCCTTCAGGGGTAGCGGTTGTTGACGGTTATACAGATCCAACCCGAAGAGATGGATGGGGGTGCTGATCAGTTGGATCGACGCGGGGATACCCAATTGTGCGATAAGGATTTTTAGATACTCCCTCGAGGCGATGGAATCCGGAATCCATGCTGAGGCCATTGCAGGCAAGCTGAAGGATCCGAAGATTGTCAGACCGTCGCGGAGAAGGAAGGCCGAGTAGGTAGCCATGGGAATGGAGCGGCTGACGGATCGCACAATCTTGCTGGCGGGTGCGCTGCCCGGCATGTTTTTGGCTTGGTTTGGTGTGGAAGAAGACGCATTAGTAGTTGCATTGGCGGTGGGGGTGGCTGTGGTATTGTTGCTGTTGTTGTGGCCAAACAGCTCGGCGAATTTGACGTCTTTCCAGATGCCGACGGAGGAGTTGACAAAGAATGTCGAAACGAAGGTCGTTGTTCCGGCTATGGCGTGGTCGATCTGGGGGAAGACCCGACTGAAAATCGTCTCTGACACGTTCACAGTTGCAAATGTCGCAGCATATAGAGACCAGACCAGCAGGCTCGGGCGTGATGTTAAGAACGTAGCGGGTTGAGTGATAGAATACCACAGGTGTCTGCGAAATGCAGGTAGGAGAGGTTGGTTGTATGATGACTTCTCCACGACCAGTCTGCATCTCTGTATCAGCCGAACTCATTCTTATCAACCATATCGATAAGAATTACCTGTCGAAAATCATCACTGCCGGAGTGATCAATGTTGCTGAACCCGCAGCAACGAGCGTGTCGGTCGCCAGCAATTCGGCCAGGCGATTCCGCTTAAAGCCAAATGGCAACGACTGCTTGATATCCAGATCCTGCTCCATATTGCTTCTTGCAAGTGTGTGTGTTCAATGATTTATGTTCAGCCTTGGTGTAGCATGCGTCTTATCACAACCCAGGACGCGGGTTCTATCGTTTCGCTCCGTCTTCGTTTGCGCTTCTCGATATATGCGCTTGTGATTTATTTGTATACTCGCAGTGTGCCGTGATCGGTCGTTAGGGAAATGGAACGCCTCCTGTTTCGTCATTAGATGCGGCCGTGGGGTTTAGGGTTATCGTACACCACTCACCTTGGAAAGATCAGGACTTGGGACAAAGCTTGCAAGATTGAAAGATGAAATGACTGCAGTCTCGAGTAAAGAGTGGATATGAAGCAGTAAAAATACCACCCACACGAAAAGAACACGCAGAACCCCCGTCCACGCCCAACTATACATAATAATACAGCGACATCCGGGGAGTACACGATTTCGGCGGCTGTAACCAATGGGAGCTAGTGACCGGGCCGGGAGGCCGGGAAAGTGATAGGCGCATCGACCGACACCGACAATTGGCTAGGCCCCGGAGTAAAGATAGAGAGCATTGCAGTATCGGGGGCACATCAACAAGAAAAATGTAAGTGCGGCGTTGGTGAGGCAAAGCGGTCTCAAGATTGTCATTTGTTGAACGACTATCTCTTCTAGATTTCCCCACCGAGGGACTTGTCTGCAGTCTCCGTGTTCGGCGCCGGACAACTCATGGACGTTCAACCCCCCCAAGATATATGGGATAGGATCAAGATTATGCGACACTATGTATTCTAAGACAACACATTCAACGTTGCAACCGTTTCAGGCCGGCAAGCCTGCAATATGACAGCACGGAGCACGTAATGAAATGCCCGATGCGCAACCACGCGGCCTCGGCGAAAGGCATTCTGGGCTTGCTCATGATGATCATTGGATCTCCAGAACAGAACGAAAGTGTAGTATGTTGGGGTGAGAGAAAAGGGGTTGGAAAAAGAAAAGAACAAAAAAGTGGACGGACTATGTATGATAGGAACAAAAACCAAAAAGATCTCCCCGACTGGGAATCGAACCCAGGTCTCCCGCGCTTGCAAGTTTTCAAACTGACAAGCGGAAATCATGACCACTAGACCATCGAGGATTTGTTATGGTAAACCTTTGATTTTAAAGCAATTGATCTAAATTTTTCCGTGATTATGTAGATCGGCGGTAATAGAACTTCTCAGTAATTAAAGGACATACGAAATCGCGGCGTGGAAGGAATATATGGGTCAGGTGCGAATCTCGTTTGAAAACGAGAGGTAAGAGGATTTCGCGCCGGTACATTGGGCCAGACTACAGAACACAGACGCGTAGGGTTTTGTGTATACCCCAAGTCACATTAACCGAGGGACCTCCCAACAAACTGCAAACAGAGTTAGCCCAGTTTCTGGAGGAAGCACGGTGAGGTCTACAACATGGTTCTCTGTCCGATGAGCGACGAAGAAATACCGGTTATTTCCTAGAGCAATAAGACCCAAATCAGGCAGGTCCACGCTGCGGCCGTCGAGCAACTCCAGCTCCCGTTGCTCGCGAAAGAAGATGCATGGAAGGAAACGTGCAATTGCAGCCAGGCGTCCTCAAAGTCACTATGCCTTTTACCAGATGGGTAACACCTGCTACTTTTCCCTCCGATGCGAAAACAGAGCAGCATCCACATCGGCAGTTCAGCACGAGCGCCTTCCATAAAAAACACGCACGTATTTTCATATATTGTCCGTGATCGAGCATTATCTCTTTTCTTTTTTTTTTTTTTTTTTTTTTTTTTTTTTTTTTTTTTTTTTTAAATAGCTACAAATTTCAAGGCCCATACTGTCGATAACAGTGTCTCGGTTGGCCTCTTTAGTGGCTCGCCGACACAAAGAACAAGATTACATTATGCGTAGGGTATCTGCGGCTGCAAAGCTCAGGGTTTTACCATAACCCTAGACACAATAGTAAGCATCTGTTACTATTGAAACACCAATCTCCGCGTGTTGCGAAGTTGACTGTATTGCTTACAAGGATATGAGTTGCTATGGCCGTTGCCTGATTGTGGCACATTCCAGCATCTTTACCAGTGTGTTTCTTTGCTCAAGCCTTGTTGCATGCTTAAAATCCTTTGAATTCAGGGCCCCTGTTTTGTAAGTTCACCATAGTGTCAATACACGGGCCAAAATCTTTAATGTATGCGAGCTCTTTGCCGAAAAGACGTATCCGTTTTTGATCGCAATGTTGATCCTGGAAAGTTTGAAGAAGGGGTCCATCGTTATGCTTCCCTCGCAAAACTCATCGAGTACTTTCCGGAGACTTTTGGTCATCAATGGTTGAAGTATAAACGTCCCCTCCATACTTGTTTGTGGCTGTTGCTTTTTTGACTCTATTCGCTTTGTAAATTTTTTTGTGGCGCTTCTTCCCCAAGTGTGCCTCAATTAGCTCAGAAACGGTTATAAATTGTGGCTGCGTTGCTATTGACTGTGTGATAAAAAGCAGCACTATTGCTGCTATCATTTTCCCCACGTCTCCCAAATTTATCGACCCGACGTAGGCAAGTTTGTACCACATTTCTAGCAACTTGTTTCTTTGCTTGTCTGGCCAAATTAGTGTAGCGATTGGACTTGTATGGTGAATGAGGGACTGATATATGGGTCATGGCGTGGACCTTGTCACAGGGCACGGAAGGATAAAGCAATGCCAACCATCAATCTCGGTTTTTAACGGAATCCATAAGCGCGAGAGAGACGGGCTTAGGAATAAGCAATAAATGATCAGTGTTTAGGATGCTGGAGGATAGAGCATTTAAACCGTAATGGATCGCTCATCTTCCAAGGCTGGAATGGCCCTAAAGAGATCTCACTTGGATAGAATTTGACAAAAACTGAAATGGATCATGGTGATCAAGTCGGTAGCTGGAGAATCGGACGAAAGATAAATCAATAAGAGAGAAAGGTTGTTAGTGTTGAGAGGAGAGGCTACAGTCGATGCTACAATTGCACAAACAGTGAATACGATGCGGATGTCTCAATTGCTCGATCTACTCTGTAAGCCTATGCTTTCCAACACCGGGGTATATATCCGTAACGCCTATCACAAATGTTATCAAGTATGAGATGCTTTTTCAATTCTGCCGAGGTTTCACTGCACCCTCCTGGACCACATAGTAAACCACTGTTCCATCACCACCCATATTCCTATCCACCATAGACAACAACAACCGCTTCCCGCCCCACTCATTGGTCATCCGTGCAGAATTCCGATACTCCAGATACTCAGCAATCTTAGCCTCCTTCTCGTCCCTTGACTGCAATTCCTCTCCTTTACTCCCTCCCTCGGGAGCCAGCGAAGCCAAACCCTCATTGACCTGCGGCAACGAGTCAAAAACCGCCGCCATCTTCCGCAAACTCCACGATTGCCCTTCTACAGTGGGAAGGACAAATGTGCGCTCCGGATCAATGTCGTTATCGCGAAGACCACGCTCGAGCATGAAAAGTTGTTCGTCGGGGTGAGTGTAGATTCTGTTCGGCGGGACACCGGATATCACGAAGGCGGTTGTGGCTGTTGATGATACATATGATACATCGGATGAGGATGGTGGGGCTTCCGGGAGGGGGAGACGGTGGATTTGGAGTGAAGTCCAGAGATGTTGGTGTTGGAGGTTGTGGAGGACTTGGAGGGTTGCTGCGGAGAGGGGAGTGGTGGGAGAGATGGCGGCGGAGGAGATGAGTGTTGTCAGCGCGGAGGGCTCCGCGGGAGTTGTAGGGGGATTCGAAGACGGTGATGACGTTTCGCTTGTCATTTTGGTGATCTGCTCTATTCTCTTCTGATTCTGGAGGGGTAGGCGAAGTGGGATGGATAGTAGACGACGAGGCTGTTAAAGGCTGCATAAGCGCACAAACATTAGCATGCGCGTTTCTAATATAAACCACGAACAGTTTAGATCTCCTAAATGACTTACTCAATCCTTAGAGACAAGAGACAAGACATTGGTCAATTGCGATTATTCAATCCTGCGGAGAATATATGTTCGAAACAAACTCCGAGGGCGGTCAAACCGAAATATTTCCAGTCGCATATCTAGGTGGGAAGAACACATATCCTCAACTCTGTCGTTTCATCTACCACGGCCACTGCTAGCTTCGAGATTAACCGAAAGCCCTCCGCCGCCCGAATTAACCGTCATAGGCTGCTTGACTTCTCCTTGTTCCGTCTCCCTTCGAGCGAAGTACCGTGTTCGCCGCATACATAAATGGCGCGACAGAAACAAACAGCGCCCCTACAGCGGGCAACGTCCTCGGAGTTGATGCATATGCTTCCAGACGATCTCAAGGCCAATGGACAAGCGAAGGAACAGAATGCTAGGGCCAAAGATACAGATAAAGGCGCGGCGCATGATTCCGCGCAGGAGACTCCGGGGTTGATGCAGTTGGTGATCTGCGTGTTGGGAATCTACGCTTCATTGTACATTCATCACCCCCATACATGGGCTTGGAACAATATAGACTAACTATTGAAGCCTTTCATGGGGTGTCCTACAGGAAGCAATCACAACCGTCTCCTATCCCGTCCGGCCGGCGAGCGCAACCGAGCCAGAACCTCCCACGGAACGCTTTACCTTCTCGATCGTCCTGAACACAATCCAGTCTTCCTTTGCCGCTATCACGGGCTTTCTATACCTTTTCTTCTCGACACCAAAGGGCAAAAATATCGCGTCGATCTTCCCGACTCGTAAGATCCTCTTTCCATTGATCCTCATCAGCATCACCTCGTCTCTCGCATCGCCCTTTGGTTACGCCAGTCTGTCTCATATAGACTACCTAACTTTCATTCTCGCCAAATCATGCAAACTTCTCCCTGTTATGTTCCTCAATTTGACTATCTTCCGCAAGCGCTATCCGCTGTACAAATACTTGGTTGTCCTCGCGGTCACTCTCGGAGTCGCAACCTTCACCCTGCACCACCCTGGAACGAGCAAGAAGATGGCAGCAGCCGCAGAAAAGAACAAATCGGGCTCCTCGCTGTGGGGGATCTTCCTACTCTCGATTAACCTCCTTTTGGATGGCCTCACAAACACCACGCAAGACCACATCTTTACCTCCCCCCAGGTCTACACGCGTTTTACCGGACCGCAAATGATGGTGGCGCAGAACATCCTATCCACTGCCCTGACCACTCTCTACCTGGGTATTATGCCGCACCTGTCTTCCAGCGGCATCATTCATGCTATTCTTCCCTTTCCTATTCCGCCATCCACAGAGACGGAGTTGTCGACTGCCATCTCGTTCCTGTCTCGGCACCCCGAAGCACTGAAAAACGTGCTCGGGTTTGCCGCTTGTGGTGCAATCGGCCAGCTGTTTATCTTCTATACACTCTCTCGCTTCTCATCCTTACTTCTGGTCACTGTCACTGTTACACGGAAAATGTTGACCATGCTCCTGAGTGTGTTCTGGTTCGGTCATTCGTTATCCGCTGGACAGTGGTTGGGAGTTGGACTTGTTTTCGGGGGTGTTGGCGCTGAAGCTGCCGTGCAAAGGCAAGAGAAGAAGGCTAAAGAGCGAGCGAAGGCTCAGGTTAAGGAAGAATAACCTCTTTTCTCTGCGCTAAGAATATAAGTTCAACATCCTTTCTTTTTGTCGCTTATCTATATATATATATATATATATATATTTATTTGTTTCAATATATTTCTTTTGATACCCAATAACTTTTGGATTGAGTTTCATCAATTCCCACCATCTTTCTAGATATTACTGCCTGCAATTACCAGCCACATTCTATTCTCCGACAAAAGAGATAATAGGTTAACTCCAACAGCACCATCGAGGGTTGGCAAGAAGAGAACTTCGATTTAGGAGCATCAATTGAATACACTACGGGACTCCCGGGACCAAGGAATTTCTGCATTGATCTCGGACCATCGAATATCGTGTCGGTATGTACTGCTGAGTCCACGAAATGGTTTCATGATATTGTCAAGGAACCTGGGAATTCGGGGAAGTATTACACGTCTTGCGGATTATGTGATTTGTCCTGTCCATGATGCAATACTGTTCAGCCAAGCTAATAACGTACTGTTCAATGACGAATTTCTATGACAGGAACTACACACGTGCCAAAGCCAGATGCAGAACTTGTCTCCCATTTCTACGATGCACCCAATCATGGTACTCGTAGCCGGAATGACACAACTGCTCGATAATCTATTCGAAATAGCAGATCTGATGCTGTTGCCTCGCCAGGATAAGGCAGAGGCAGTGATAATCCTCAAAATCCACAAGGAAGGTCGAAATCTTGAAGATGATGCTCCATGAGGTCTCGAGAAACAAGATCTTATGTAGACGCTAAGTTCTGGACTGTAAATGTGCCTTGTACAATGCCACAAGGGTAAGAACGAGTGACTTGTGGGCTTGTTGACTGCTCAGGCATATCTTTGGAAAAAGGACATGGTGGGTCCTCCAGGGCGTCTGATTTGGAGGTTCAAGTTCGGATATCAGGTTCAGACGCACTCGTAAGTCACAAGGCAGAGAGCAGAAATCAGAAGTTCTCGGCAGGAAGTTTTGACTTTCCATTCGAAAATATTGAATCATGCTTACTGAGATCTTTCCTCCATGAGGAGCCAGAGCGGGCATCGCAGGCTATGGCGAGGAATGACGATTACATCAGGGCTTTAGGGGATTGAACACTTAATATCTAACCTGGTTCTGCTGTACAGAGACAGAAAAGAAAGCTAAAGACAACTTTCTTTTTTTCTTTTGTCATCAACGAGAAGCCCTACATATTCAAATACGCTCCTTCCTTCGATTACTTTTGTCTCGCCATCTTTATCATCTATGTGCGCTTGCTGCCTGCCATGAATCACAGGTACCCATACCTACAACCCATCAAATCCATACACCAAAGACCTACAATGCCTATCCCAATTAGCAACTTTGCAAGCTCCTCAAAAATGCAACTCGAGTCCGAACTGCACGACATACTCTCCCAATCGATCATATCGAAACAATAACGTCACAGCTAATCGAAAAACTGCGCGTTTTCGACCAGGACAGAGTCTACTTTCCCAATACTAAAACGAGTAAATGGCTGCATCTGTCGACTTCTTCCATTCAGAACCACAAGCTAAGAAACATATGTCCAGGTCAACCCTGCTACCCTCGACTGGCTAGAAGAAACCACTGAGCGTCTGGGGATCTCAGTCAAGTACTGCACCAGGACAGATAAATTCTGTATTAAGTTTGCGAACTCTGTGTTGACTTGGCCGTGTTCATTTGTATTCAAATTCGCATACTTGAATAAAGTTAATCTATTTCCTCCCCTCAACCATAATAATATGGTACCCAAACCCAGTCTTCACCTCCGCATACTTCGGACTCCCCGTCGAACTGGGCTCCAGTTCATACGCCGTCTTCTCGAACGCACCGTCTAGACTACCTCGTGTTTTCCAGCCGAGAGAACCGCCTGTCATATTGATCAGTATGCTCTATTTGGATATACCAAGTGTATGAAATGGTAGATGAAGAGAGAGTGGTACATACCCTGTCTAGCCTTATCCTCCGAAAACTCCCTCGCGACATCATCGAACTTGGATCCGTTGCGGAGCTTCTCTAGTGCTTCTTCCTTCTTGGAGTGTTTTTCGCACTTTTCATCATCATCGTAGTTAGTATATCGACCATCCGTGCATCCAGTTAACTGCCCAGTCCTGTGCAGGCAAACGTACAAGAATATGTCGAACGTTAATCGAAGTCGCAGGCTTCAACCCCCCACCACCTTTTCCTCCCTTGCCAGAGTCATCGTTGCTTCCCCCCCCTTTGCTTTTGTTTTTGGCGCCCATTTTTGTTATTTTTAGAGTGTATGAGAATGGGGTTGAATAAGGTTGTTGGTTTTTGATGTGGTAATACCGTGATTGAAGATGGTTGGTGATGGGACGGTTGGTGGGGTGGTAGCCTCAGGCAGGAATGCGATAAGGAGATAACAAACAAACAGCATATGATGTTTTCACTCTTCTTTCCATTTCTTGTTTTGATAAACTACACGATGGACGATGATTTCGGATTTGATCTGGAAGCAGTCAGGATTATTTCCTTACCACAGACAGGATACTACGTTTCTGATTTCATCACAGAAGATGAAGAGAATCTCCTCTTACAAAAGGTATATATTCCTTTCATTAACTTTAGCAGACATCACTTCTTAACTGACTGCGAGTTAAAATCCGCCCCCCGACCCCGCTGGAAATATCTCTCCCACCGCCGTCTTCAAACTTGGCCCTCGACTCTAACCAAATCAAACACCCTACTTAACTCGCCTTTGCCATCATGGCTCATCTCGCCAATCATCCAACCACGCTTCAACAAACTGGGTATCTTTGCTGACTCCCCGCACGGCGCGCCAAATCATGTCCTGATCAATGAATACGTACCGGGACAGGGCATTATGCCGCACGAGGATGGAAGCGCGTATTACCCGCTCGTGGCTACTGTTAGTCTTGAAGCACCGATTGTGTTGGATTTGTATACAAAACGGAAAAGCCAAGGCCGAGAGGGACGAGATGGGGACGGAGCAGAAGAACAGCGGCCGCAATTTCGTATTTTGCAGGAGAGACGTAGTCTGCTGGTTACCACAGGCGAACTTTATACAGATTTTCTGCACGGGATTGCAGAATCGACTAGAGAGGAAGGGTTGGGGTCAGAGTCGGTGTGTAATTGGGACTTGTTGCGAGAGAAAGATCGGTATGAGTGTGGATGGTTTGATAGGGCGACGAGGACTAGCTTGACCTATCGGGATGTAATCAAGGTCGCCAAAGTGGGAAATAAGTTCAAGTTCTTGAATGGGCGGTGAAAAAGCGGTGATGGACTGAAGCTATCTTCAATAGTTATCTTTTTTTCCCCACACCTTAATTAGTACGTCCCAGGAATCATCTTCCATTTCCCTCGCACCGAATCTTCGCCGAATTTCTGCATGTACCACTCCTTGCTGGTCCCAGCAGTGACGCCTAGATTCATGGCAACAAAGGCCAGACACGAGAGAAGCGTCTTGTTAACCATCTCTCCCGAGGGAGCAGCCAAAAATGCTAGCGACAAGTATATACCACACTCGGCCGTATAATGCGGCGACACAATTATATTGAACAATGGGTGAATGGGAAGGGTATATTTCTTGAGCGAGAAGAGGTAGTGGTGGCAGTCATGCTGGAGACCAGATGCGAGCAGGAACAAAGGCAGGCAAATAAACGTTCTCAGCGAGGGAGCATTGGTAATCTTGACGTGATCCAAGGTCAGCTCGTGAGATCGGAGGGCTCCTAGTAATCCAACGTCTTAGTTCGTAATATAATCCGAAGTCCTGTATGTTGTAATCCTACCTGCCCCTTCAATCCAAACCGCCACTGTTGCTGCAAGGTAAAACGAAATCCCTAAAAGCCAGTGAACAAACCACATCCGAGACGCAGACGGCTTGGAAAAGACACAGCACTCGGCAAGGCGCCTTCCACTATGCACGACCATCAAAACCCAACACAATATGGCCTGATTCACAGACATAGAGCTCTGCAGATGTTCTGGATTGATTCTAGCTGTGACGGCATGGAACACGGAACCTCGCAGGAGCAACTGAGCCAGCCAGAAGATCGACGACAGGATTGAGACCACATAGAACTGCATGAAGTAACTGTGAGGCACCTGCAGACTTTGCAAGATGTCGAGAACACGCGTTACCAGGGAGGTTCTTGTGTCATTGCTGGACGGCTTTTGTGTCTCTGTGGTCGTTGAGGACGACGAAGCTGCACGGGCGCCATAGGTAATGAAACGGGAGCGCAGAGGAGCAAACAAGTTGAGGGTAAGAACCTATAGGTTAATCCTTGATAAGCTGGAGCCAAATGCTTTTTGATATGATATATAATGATTAAATATCCTTATGATTGAGATAAATGATGGCGATGATGTTGTTATGGCCGTACCGTGCAGGCTCCAAAGAGGAAGAACGCTCTCAGGGCGTCGACAGCATCTGAGTGCGTGGAGGCAAGAAAACCGTCCACAAGCGCTGAGAGACGATCCATCCTGAAGATCCGTCTGCTAAACAACCGGCGCTGAGGTTGATGCAATATGTGGGTGTTTGAATCGAGCACTATGCAGGAGAGAGGAGTTGAGGGAGAGGAGAACCTCGTATCTGGTGGTGGTGTTGGCGGCGATGCCCACGTTCCGGTATGGCCATACACGTAATTTACATAGCGATAAACGGCCATGAACCTCTCCAAAACAATTCTTGTTTCAGCTAGCTTTATATTACTATCTATATCATCTTTAATATATGCGCAGAATACACTTAGCATATCATCTATCATATAGAATTGATCAATGATATGATGGTGACTGCATCTCAATACCTGATTGTATCAATATGACACAGATCACGAGCCGCGCTGTAATTTTGCCCTCACGCCGTCAGAGACTATTTTAGGCCAAAACGCTTCCAACCAGGGAAAGGAGGCGAGCTACCTGGATAGGCCTCTTTTATTGGTTAATATTAGAGATCGCTGGCCTCTAAGTGGGACTCGCAGCTTTTCGGGCTACCGGTTAGTCCGGATGCAGTAACGGCCGACCAATTATTACATGTGATTGGCTGATAACTGACTAGGATGCCTTGTGGTGGCCTGACGAATTTGAGATACCAAAATATTACGTTACATACAGTGCAGACCACTATGCCGAGTATTCCCAGTAGATAAACCACATCAAAGAAAGACAAAATCAATAGACAGAAGACACAACAAAAGGACGATAATTATTCCACACATTAAAGCATATTAAATCTATGCTCCAATAGTGGTAGCGTATCAGGATTCGCCGTCGACCGCCGGCCCCACCCACCGGCAGAATGCGCCAATCAACAAGCGGGTGGCCAATACGTATCTTTTAGGGGAGGTCACTGACTTTCTCTTCGCTCTCTTCCTCTTCTCTTCGTTTCCTGTTCCATCGCTTCCTTCCACGTCCTCTTCTTTTCTCTCTTCCTCCTCTCTCCTCTCCTCTTCCTCTTATAACCTCCATCTCTTAATTCTTTATATCCTCCTTCTCTTCTTCTCCTTCAGTTTTTTCCTTGTCTCTCTGCTCTTCCATCCTCGACCTTTCATTCTCATCGTCTATAACTACCACCACAACGCCATCATTATTCTTTCCTCTTTTTAAAACCACGGTATCCTATTACACCTACATCGTTCAACTGTCTGCTGTGTCTCGTTACGCTCTCACGCCGTGTCTGTCGAATTTCCCATTGTTGCTTCGTCATATCCCAATCCAAAGCACGTGTACGACAAGCGTGGTCGAGCACCAGCGCCCGCGCATATCTGCTGGTGCTTCTGACTACTACATCTGCCCGCCACGGCCCCCCAAAATGACGAGCAGAACCCCCGGAATTCGACCGTTACCGCTATGAGTGATGTGGACACCATCTCTTCCCTACCAGCTGCCCTGGATGCCGGTCAAAGCGCTCTTGCAAACAACGTGAATAATCACCAGTCCCCTTCTGGTCCTTCATTCCCCCCCAAGGAGGCGAACCCACAGTCGTTCCGACCAAAGGATCCGGATGTCGCCCCCAAGAGCAAGGTGGATTCTACTGACGAGGCCAATCAGCCGTTAAGTCCAAAGGCTGACTCGGAGGCGGAAACCATAATCCAGTCGGGCCGTGAGTCTGTGTCGCCGGAGAAGAGGCGGAAATACATCAAACATGACCCGAAACGACGTGATGAAGGAAACGACAAATTGGAGGAGCCCGAGGAGGGTGAATTACCGCCCAATGATTTACAGGTGAGGAAAAGGAAGCGTTTGGATGACAATGCCCTCGATATCCGTGACTTCGACCCTCGCCGGTCGAGGAGTCCCCCAACCAGGAGTCCCCGTACCACCAGAGGAATATCCCCGTCAGTTGTGAAGACAGAGAAGGCCGAAGATTTTCAAGCATTGCGAGCAAGTCGTGAGGATTCTGTGCCTAGGACCGAAAAACTTAGGATCTCGCGGAAGCGTAGCTTTAGCGAGAGTGTGGATGGCGATAGGGATGGCCACCGAGTACGTCAGAACCGTACAGTCCCTAGGGATCTTCATGGGATTTCCTTACCCCCTCCTGTATCAAATGGCCGATCGGTTTCGCCCGTGCGCCCTTCTCATAAACGGACAGTCTCTGGTCCTCAACTGAGCGAAGCATCCAAGAAAAGGAAGGCACCCACCCCACTGACTGGTTTTTCGAGGCAAGGCTCGGAGGACCGGCAATCTCTCTCTTCATCTGCCAGTGGATCCCCAATGCCTAGTGCTCATATTCGGAAGCTCACCTCGCTTGATGGCACCTCGGCATCCCCCGCGAGGACCCTGGGCCCAAAGAAGCAGCGTGACCAAAATGGCCGGACACGACTGGCACGTGCTTGCGCAGCGTCGGAGTTAGATATGGCAATTGCTCGACACGCAGAACGTCCCGAGGATCTCAATGTGGCAGACAATGCGGGCAACACCCCGCTCCAGATTGCCGCTCTGGAGGGCTGCGCACCAATTGTGGGATTCCTTCTCAGCGTGGGCTGTGAAATCGACACCAAGAATATTGACAAGGACACCCCGTTGATTGACGCCGTGGAGAATGGACATTTCGACGTGGTCAAACTTCTCTTGGAGGCTGGAGCGAACCCTCGTACGGTAAACGCAGAAGGGGATGAGCCATACGAGCTGGTTCCGTCAGATTGTGATGAGTACGATGAAATTCGGCGTGTTATCGCAGAAGCCAAAGCCACACCACGAAATGCAGGACGACCAGAAGAACGCAAGGATACTCCGTCGCAGCGTCCTTCTGCCACCAGCCCTCGAGACTCCCCACCGGTACATGGAGCACGGAGCCCTCCACTCTCCAGCGGCCCTTCCACTACTAAACGGAGGACTGTTCGCAGCGAAGCGACCAGAAACGATTTGCTTTGGACAAAACCTACTTCGGAAAATCTCCAAGCGTTTGCTGCGAAAGGTGACATGGCTGGGGTCGTTACTATCCTCAATGTGGGACAGAAGGCGGATCCAGAGTCCATGATTGCAGCCGCCAAGGGTGGTCACGATGAAGTATTGTCTCTAATGCTGGGAATGGGATTTGCAGACCCTGATCCAAACCCTGTCTCCGGCCAGAAGTCGGGATACAACACTCCAATGCTTGCTGCAATCGGTCGTGGTAACTTGGAAGTCATCAAGCTCCTTCTTGACCAGCCAGGTTTCAACCCAACACGTCGTTTGTTTCGGGACAGTACCTATTTCGACCTTTCCCAAGAGCGCAAAGGAGAAAATTGGGAGGACGAATATGGTCTCTTGAGGGAAGCTTTTAATGAATACTCTAGAAGAAAGGCACGCAAACCCGATTTTTCGTCGCTGCGACAGAAAGAGAACAAGCGACCCGCGCGCAGGGAATCACGTTCCCCCGTTTCTCGGTCCAAGAGATCAGCCGGAAGCCCGACGCGCCGGGATTCTACTCTTAAGGAAAAACGACGTGATGGTGTTGCTCATCCTAAAGAAAAATTGACCACTGCTCGTTCCAAGACCTCTCGGAGAGATAGCAGCGACAACGAGACCGATGGACGGTTAGAATCACCGAGGCGAAAACCGCGAACATCATCCACCACGGATGGCGAATTTGGAATCTCTCGCGGAGATGAACAGCGTAAAAGGAGACGACTTATCCCCGGACGACCACCCCAGAGACGGCTCAGCGTGCTTTCATCAGATTCCATGTCTTCTGGGCCGGAAGGCACAAAGTCTTCTGAAGCTGTGCCGTCTAAGCGAGGCCCGACATTGAAGCGCATTCGCTCCAGCGAAAGCCCTCCCCAATCCCGAGATACCACAGACGTTGAAATCCATTCCCCTGAAACGCAAAAGAAAAAGCGTCGCGTTTTATCGGAAGATGGTGCGCCAACCATCACTAACGGAGGCGTCAAGAGAAGCCACGACGTTCCAGCCGATGCATCGAAGTCTCATGCTCCCTCAAGGAGTATCGAGGGAAAGGACAATGATCTGTCTCGTGAACATGGACATGCTGCATCCCAAAAACTAGGTCCAGTCTCGCAAAAGGGTGTTGCTGTTCCTAGAACATCCGGAAATGTTGTAAAAGAAGAACGAGACAGGCGTGACGTTCGTGACTTGGAGGACATACCTATGGAGGACTCGGTCAGCAAAACAAGGAAGACAGAAGCCAAAGCGGAAGACGAACGTCGCCAGGCAGAAAAGATCAAAGCCGAAGAAGAGCGCACTGCAACTGAAAAGCGACATGCTGCCGAAGCGGAACAGGCTCGTCAAGCCAGGGTGGAAGAAGACGAACGTGCTGCTTCCCTTGCCCACGAGAAGGCCGAAGAGGATCGTCAACGAAAAGAGGCCGAGCACCGACGGCTTAAACAAGCAGAAGATGATCGCCAAAAACGACTCGAACATGAACGACTGCGTATGGTCAAAATGCGCAGAGAACAAGAGGAACAGGAACAACGACGTCGAGACGCTCTTCCCAACAGGCTTCGGGTTGCGGCTGATCTGGTTGGGTCTAATGACCCACGGGCAAAAAACCATGCTTGGTTAAAGCGGTTTATGCCCTTAGTCACAGCACAAACAAAGCAGCTCGATCCAAACTGCGAGGCTGGCGTGGCGAACGAGAAATGGATTCCGAACTATCTAGTCGCCCCTTTGCTGGCTACGAACGATCTTCAGCTATCTCAATACGTCAGCTGGGAGAAACGCATCGTGACTCCGACCCAAAAGGGCAATCTCTGGCGTGTCACACGAAGAATGCTGGTTCCAGCGGATGACACCGAGTTAACTGGCTCTATGGGACAGGTCATGCAGAAGGATTGCGCGACACGACCCAAGTACTTCGAAATGGAGCATGTATTTTGGGTTAAGGTAAGATCCCTTCATTTCCCGTGATTTTTAGAAGTTGAATGCTAACATTCTCCAGCTTTCTGACTTCATGGACCTCGTTCCTCATATTCCGCACCTGCACGGACTCAACATCCAGTTTCTCCGGATGCATATTGACACGGAACCCTCAGCCGAAGAGCCAGTGCCCAAATCGCAGCCTAACGGGCATCATGCTTTGGAACCTCCGCATGTTAATGGTCTTTCCGCTGGCACCGGAAACCTACCTAATGGGTTTGGTCACGCACGACCAAGTACATACGTTTAATTCTTTGGCGTTTGCTTTCTTAGGAGTATCTTATTGATGGTGATGGAGCATAGCTTTGCGTGGTGTACAGCTGGATTGCTTTCCTTGATTGTATGACTATGATACCTCTGCTGTTGATGTGATGATGATTATTGGCTAGCGATTATTGGATAGCCTTTGATTCAGGACAATCCATAATATTTGCTATTGATTTGTATGTTTCGTAGTCCTAGCACTCGTACTACCAAAGATAATCACGTGTTGATTACATAAGTAGGGCACACGTTTGCGGCGGGAATTTAGCGAGCGGAAGAAAAATCGCCAGAAAAATAGCTTCGACTCTCCAGCCTACCAGACTCAAAAGCCTCAGCATTGTCCACCACGACTCTTTGAGGAAAATCCGACAATAATCAACACTACAGACAAAATGGTGCGCTACCATGAATCCCTTGAACCCAATTCCAACCAGAAAGGAAACAAACTAACAGAATGAAAACAGTCGGACGGAGAAGAGACCCAATCTAACCCCCCCGTCGCCGCCGACGAGGTCGAGGTCAGCGCTGATGCCGGCACCTCCGGCCAGATGTCCGTCCTCGACGCTCTCAAGGGCGTCCTCCGCATTTCGCTGATCCACGACGGTCTTGCCCGTGGTCTCCGCGAGGCTGCTAAGACCCTTGACCGTCGCGAGGCTCACATGTGTGTGCTCAACGAGGGCTGCGAGGAGGAGGCTTACAAGAAGCTGGTTGTTGCGCTTTGCTCGGAGCACAAGATCCCCTTGATCAAGGTTCCTGATGGAAAGATGCTCGGCGAGTGGGTTGGCCTTTGTATGTCCCCCCTCCGGAGGAGGATTGAGTTCTCCGATATGTGGATTTTTATGGATAAATTTGGCTAACAAAGTTTACAGGCCAGCTCGACCGTGAGGGTAACGCCCGCAAGGTCGTCAACTGCTCTTGCGTTGTCGTCAAGGACTGGGGTGAGGAGTCGCAGGAGCGCTCTGTCCTCCTCAACTACTTCCAGACTGAGCAGTAAGCGCCTCGCTTCCTCGGCGATGACTCGGTGGATTATGATGTGATGTGTTATGGATAAGATGACGGGGTGAATGGGACTGGGATGGATTAGTTTTCAGGCTCGGTTCTGTTTCTATTTTCTTGTCATGTTGGAATGTCTGTAGCCCATCTATCTAACATTGGGTTTGTGCGTGTCATGATGAGTGGCATTGCATGCTTACAAACAATATTTTTTCCACAAACTATTGTTCGAAGTGTTAGAAAGAGTGATCAGTAGATTCTAACGTAAAGTACACTATTTTACCAATCAACCAAATATGTAAAAGAATGGACATATAGCACAGAACACCGATATATGCAAAATGGCTAACTCCAATCCTTGTCAATCCCTGACATGTAATGAACGCCTAAATGTGGACGAAAAGAAAAGATATGTATAAGGTTGTGGTTATCGAAACTGGTACGATGGAAACACCATCTTAGTATCCTCTGGTTTCAAAGATAATTGCTGGTATGGTGAGCTGCCGGGATCATAGTAGAGGCCCTCGATTTGGCCTGTCTCTCGACAGAGGGAGACGTAGTAAAATCCGAAGATCGTGAGGCCCTGGCGGGAATCGGTGGGGGTGATGAAGCAGCGTTCTAGAAGGCATAGTTAGCGTTGAAGATCTTAGGTAGAAGTACGAAAAGGGAATATACCCTTCCAACGCATCAAGATCCACCCCTTGGACAACTCTTCCGTGATCCACTTCCGGCTCACGAGGTTTTTGGTCATTTCTTCGTCTGTGAGGTTTTTGAATGGCTCTAATTCTCGCCAGTATGTGCTGTCGATTTCTGCGTCTGCTTTGAAGTTTTGGGTCTCGAGGGTGTGCTTGTTGAAATCGATGATTTCGCCTTCTAGGAAGGTGACAATGTGTGCGTCCTGAGAAGGAGAAGTCTTGTCGGGAATATTGTAGGCTTCCATTGTCCCGGACAAGGTCATGTCTTCGTGATTGATGTCGTGGATGGTGACTCTGACCGGCCAGTTTTCATCTCTACTATTCCCAAGACTGTACACGGTGTTTGCTAGATATCGACGACCGCTGGTTGTATACACATTTACCCGACCGCTATCTTCGCTGCTACCATTGACAATGATCGGGTCATTCGCAGAGGATTGCGGAGGACTGGATATGCGTTGTGGAAGAAGAGTGCCGGGACCAGTGGCGGCTGCTTTTTGTGACCCCGAGAATACCATTCCTGGTCTTAACCATGAGCAGTGCGCGGGCGGGTGTACTGATCCTGTGTCCAGAATGAAGTCGTCATCATCTAGTGCCCACTGAGTGAACCCTCCCCCGGCAGCAGAGGTAACGCTCTCTTCGAGCGAGCTCGAATCACGCAGACGTTCAAGGTACTTGATCGTCTCTGTTAACCGCGGGCTAGGTGGATTATCTAGATGCATTTGCCGGTGGGCACTGATCCGCGCGCGCAGATCATTGTGTGTAAGTATTCGATGTGTTTCGCGGCTAGTGGGAAGAAATCGATATGCCCTCGGAGCCGGTCCCTGGCGTTCTCGACTCTCTTCCGCATCCCGATCTGCTCGTTCCCGATCAAGAAGATAATTTTGAAGGGTGCGGGTCCGTGAAAAGCGTGGTTGTCGTCTAACAGACTGTAACAGAGCCTCTGCCATCGACGTGGAAGGATCGATTCGATGGCGATCCCCTTCTGCAACGCCTTCTGCAAACGTTCGAGCGATGACTGCATCTCTCTCTCGCTCTCGCGCATGGTGTCTATGCCCAGGTTGGCGATCTGATAACCGGCCAAACCACGACGAAAAGCCTTCTGGTAGCGGATCATAGGCCGGTTCATCTTCCTGCTCATTCTCCTCTGACCCAGGGGCCCATCCATATAGCGACCGTATGTTCGTACTCCGTCCTTCGTAGTTCGGCATATGGTTCGATTCGTCTCGTTGGCGTCGCACGATAGATATCCGGCGGTTAGATTCTGATGTGCGCAATCTTTGTGGACCGTCTACATCCATGGGATCTGGATCAAACTCGGAAATGTTCTGCTGTTGCTGTTGCTGTTGTTGCTGTTGTTGCTGTTGTCGCCGTCGGCGTTGGCGACTTAACGAGGAAGAGTCCGGGGAGGAGCGCACGCGAGACCGGAGAAAACTCACGTTATCATCGTGGGCACCGTTATCGACGGCCGGGGCAGGAAGGTTCGAGATAGGGATCGGGATAGCGCTTGATTGCTGGGACGACAATGACGAGGACGCCGGAGCCGGGGGCGATAGAGCGGGGGTATGTTGCTGCATTTTGCGGAGATGGTCAGGGGCAAGGCACAGAAACGATGTATAAACGCGCAGGCAAACAGAAAAAAAAAAAAAAAAAAGAAAGAAAAAAGAAGTCGCTTAGACAGTAACAGAACAAGGGTATAGGTCTTGAAGCGCCCTTACCGATGGAGAGTTAGCAGGAGGCATGATCTTCTTCTCATACGATGCTTTTCCTGCGGAGGTAAACCAGCGGAGAGGGAGAGCCTGGTGGCGACGAAGACATGCGATGGCGATGGCGATAAATATATGTGATTAGAAATAGGTAGCTGCGGCGATAATTGGTATGAAAGGATGGAAATAGAGAGCGTAGAGGAGTAGAAGAGGATAGAGAAAGATTGAAGAGGAGAAATTCGAAAGATCAGATGAACGGCGGCTGATGGGAAGTGGGCGATTGAACAATTCCTCTCAGCCGGATTGATAATAACAAATACACACCGCAGTCGTGAAAACCATGACTTGAGATGTCGCTAAATTCCTGGTTATATTTGAAATTGGGTATTGCTGCAAAAGAGATGGAGATGGGAAGAATTGGAGTTGAGGCCGAGTGGCAATGCGAGAGTGCGCCAAGAACAGACATGGCCAGAATAGGACGGTTTGAAGCTATTCAAAGTACACTTTCGTCGTTGTATAAGGGACCTGCTATAGCAAAACTATTACATTTTTATGGATAATTCCTATACTTACCATAAATTGACTAGACTCGTCATTATTACTGGACTTTATGCGCGGTGACTATCATCTCCATGACATCCCACGCACCGGGGGATTCTCTACCCTATACGAATACAATGAGAAGACGTCGGTAATTCGGCTGAATACACGCATGAAACGGAGCAACTCCGAAATTCCGCCGGTTCTTCGATATTAATATAGAAAGTACTATATAAGCACCCCAGATTCCTCTTGCCCCGGATCTCATCTCCGTCTCCCCCGCATCACTCATACTACTATACTACTATACTCCAGAGAAAATCCAACATGGCTAAGATCAAGTCCATTGAATACTTCCGTGTCCTCCCCCGATGGCTCTTCGTCAAAGTCACCGATGACGAGGGCCAGTATGGATGGGGCGAGAGTACTCTCGAAGGACACACGGAGGCCATTGAGGGAACCCTCGATTCATTGAGCAAGCGCTTCCAAGGCTATGAAGCAGAGTAAGCCTTAGAGCCAAACTCAATCATGAACAGATACTAATGAACATTAGCGATATCGAACATATCTGGCAAATGGTCTGGCGTCTCGGTTTCTACCGCGGTGGTCCAGTCTTCATGTCCGCCATCTCCGGCATCGATATTGCCCTCTGGGACCTCAAGGGCCGTCGTCTGGGCGTTCCGATCCACCAGCTTCTAGGCGGTAAACTCCGCACAAAAGTCTCCGTCTACTCATGGATAGGCGGGGACCGGCCAGCCGATGTGGAGGTTGCGGGTAAGGCTCGCTTAGCGCAGGGTTTCAAAGCAATTAAGATGAATGCCACCGAGGACATCAACTGGCTGGATTCACCGCACGTGCTGGATACCAGCGTTGAGCGTCTAAAGACGGTTAAAGGCCTGGGCCTGGATGCCGCGCTGGATTTCCACGGGCGTTTACACAAACCAATGGCGAAGCAGTTGGCGAAGGCGCTTGAGCCGCACCGGCCGCTTTTCATTGAGGAGCCATTGCTTTCTGAACACCCTGAGGCGATCAAACAGTTGAGTTCTCAGGTTTCGTGTCCCATTGCTCTGGGTGAACGATTGTATAGCCGTTGGGATGTGAAGCGGTTCCTGGAAGATGCGAGCGTGGATGTGCTGCAGCCGGATATCAGTCACTGTGGAGGTATTTCAGAGATGCGACGGATTGCATCTATGGCGGAGACGTACGATGTTGCTATTGCGCCGCATTGTCCGCTGGGACCTATTGCGTTGGCGGCGTGTATTCAATGCGATCTAAATACGCCGAACTTTGTCATTCAGGAGATGAGTGTTGGTATGCACTATAACCTCGAGGCGGGCGAGTATGATATCACGAGTTATGTGAAGGATGCCACAGTATTCGAGGTCAAGGATGGGTATATTGAGGCGTTGACGGCGCCTGGGTTGGGTATTGAGGTTGATGAGGAGGCGGTGCGGCGTGTTGCGCAGACTACGCAGCCTTGGCCGTGTAAGGAATTCTATGGTCCTGATGGTAGTATCAGGGAATGGTAGGTTTCAGTATAACTATAGTAATCGTGATAAGTTTTGACAAGGGAGAAGTTATGTACTGGGTAATGAATCATGCCTTTCGGGCAGCATTGTGATCATCTGCCCGCTGGAGACATTCCAAGATCAAATTCCAGAAAGCATCCAAGTCCACTCCTCTGGGAATAGCAATTCCCTTGACTTCCGCAGGCTCAGCGATAGAGCGGCCCAGTTCGCCCGTGATGGCCACATCCATCCCATGAAGTCCATCCGTCACAATCTGAATAGAAAACCGTTCTCCACCGTTATCGTCGAACTTTATGACCTTGTCCGGATGCAGGTTTGCAAAGACAGGGTTGAAGTTTGACAAGACCGCCGCAACAGCAAGAGGGTCATGCAATGGTGGTCCTGAGCTTAGGCCAAACACAGTGTCGTAAGTCGCAGCGAAGAAGACAAGGAGATCATGGTAGAGTCGGCGAAGGACAGTGGGGGTCGCTGATGGATCGTCCAATCCGTGAAGGACGCGCGATTGCACGGTGGGAGAAGCAAGGACCTGATGTGTCAGGTCAAGAGCCATGATGGCGGTCTTGGGGGCAATGATGGGGTTGCTGAAGATCGACTGGGAAGCCTCCGGATCACACTATATTGGGGGCGTTAGTGACTGGCGGGAGGGGGCGGTAAGAGCAGTACATACGTAGATGTTGAACTCGGCATATGGTGTTATGTTTCCGATTCTTGTATGCTCCCCCGGCAGCCTGCTCATGGGAGCACTAGTGAATCCATTTCCAATCCCGCCTCCCATTATAGTCAGACCTTGGACATGCTCTGCCACTTCGGGAAATGTCGCAAAAAGAAGGGCGATGTTAGTAAGTGTCCCGGTTGCGACCACCCAAGGGGTCCCTTTTGGCTGTGCGAGAAGTGCATCACGCATAGCAAGTATAGGATTCTTATCTGTAATCGGGGGAACCGTAGCCTTTGGCAAAAGATCCGTCCCGTCGAGGCCAGAATCGCCTAACGGTATCAGGTTAACCCAACGAGTTATGCGAAATAGGATAGACTGAATCCCTACCGTGAATGTTCGGAGCATGGATGGCAGGTCGGCAGAAAGGCTTCTTACTGCCTGGATAGACGGGTATTTCTGGACGGCCAATGGCCTCGAGAATGCTACCGGCGTTGGCCGTAGTGTTCTCCAGAGATGCGTTGCCGTGGATGGTCGTGATGCCCAGGAGATTCAAATGCGGATGATGAGCGGCAATAAGAATTGCAAATGCGTCCTATAGGATATGGTTTTAGGAACCAACCGTATCTTATATGCCATAACGATAAACACTCACATCGTGACCTAGAACGACGCTGTCAGTCCCGCGGTTAGATAGAGGGGAGAAGGGCCCTACGAACCAGGATCGCAGTCCAACCACAGGGGGATTGGGGTAGGTGTTTCTGCCATATTGGAGGTCCTTAATGAGCAGTATTTTCTTTCTGACTTCTTAAAGGAGGGGTGGCCTTTCACTCCTTATGTATGTATGCATTGTGAGGGGAAGTGCTGATAAGCCTTATCGATTGCCAGCCCATAGCCCTATGCCCTAATTACCATATATAGACACCATCGTCATCCTATCCGTCGCGGTTGATCAACTCCAACTCTTTCTTGTCTCAAACATTCCTCACCGTATGTGATTATTTTTTCCGAAAGTTGTTTGCACTACTATGAGATGACAAGCGACTTCCATCGCCCCGGTCTACACCCGCTGTCGCATCTCAAAGCTGGTCCGACAATCTCTAGCTCTAAATCAACAGCCCGACCTGCTTCCTCAACTGCGCAGCCATCTCTTCAGACATCCTCCCGATCGCGTCTTTCAAAGTATAACTCTAGTCACGATGGAAATATAGATACATTCAGCGATAAGGCGACAACAACACTTATCCGTCGCGTTCTTTGTCCTCAGGCGAACAGCTCTTTGTCCCTAGAGGAGTTGCTACCTCCTCTCACGAGCTCCAACGATGTAGACCATCAGCTCTACGCCCTGATCGCTATCATTGTCAAAGAATTCGTTTATTCTTGGTATTCGAAGATCACGTCCGATCAGATTTTTGTCAATGAGCTTCTGCAGGTCATTGCGCATTGTACGCGTGCGCTCGAGCAACGGTTGCGACAGACTGATGTTTCCCAGCTGGTTCTGGATGAGATTCCTGCTCTTATTGAAGCACATATATCTTGTAAGGATAACATTGACTTATTAATTGATTGCTTAGTCTGTAAGGTTTCAATAAACAGAATACTAACTGACGCTTGAAATCTGTAGCATACCGGTTTGCTAAACAACAATCAACCCTTTCTGGGTTGCCAACATCGACTCGCACGATATTTCATGCATTGAACCCACACCCGGGTCTTTCGCCCATTCCAGATCCTGCTCACCCACAGAGTATTGCCGAGCAATGTGAAAATGAATCATCATACCGACGGTTGCTAATGTACGGAACGCTGGCCGTTCTCCTCCCCACAGAAGATCTCGAGAATAGCTGTTTGCGCACCTTGCTAGTTGATATTCTGGCGGATCTCATCTTGGGGAAAGAAGTCAGTGGAAAAATATGCGAGAGATGGTTCTTGTGGGAGACGATTGCAAAACTTGTTGAAGTCAGTCAGCAAGATCCCCGCCATGACGACAAGAGCAAATCTCAGGGACAGCCAGAGGATCGACTGAGAAAATTCGGTTTACTCTCGACTGAGGAAGAAGACTGCGATGTGTCATACATGTCTCAATCGCGAATCTCCATGTGGATCTGGAGTGTCCTTCAGTACGCCTATGTAACCTTTCTTGTTCTACGTTTTATTGCGACGGGACTATTTCGCGTTGCTTCACAACCTCAACCCACTACTTCGCGGGTAACAAAGACCTATCCTCCAAGTGCGACTGCTAGTCCAGTCAATCAGCGTCCAGTACTGGACTTCCGGCTGTTTAGCATGGTCTCGGAACTATTGGCAGTGCCCCAACGAATGCCATGGTTGGGAGGACTTTTGGCGCTTTTTCAACATCTGGTACTGGCGGGTCCAGGGAGATTAGGAGATGCTGACAGCACTCTTGATAGGTGAGTACTTTTTTTGCCAGTGACCCTCCGAATTTGGTCCAGTTCTTCTCAACCAACCATTGCCTCTTCTCTTTATCTCCCTTTCATTCCCCTCGCCCGGCGGTGGAGCAGCGGTACGGTTCGTCATCCGAACCCATGATCTACACAGCGCTGTCAAGTGCGCCCTTTGTCTCCTCCGAGCAAAAAGACATCCCAGACGGCTGCAGGAGATGGCTGCATTGCTCGCATATGGCGTTGGTCACTTGATCTGACTATGACTGCACGGTTCATCCCAGGCGTCAGGGATGTGGACACGCTCATTGGCCATACCGTTTGTGACCGGCGCGTACGGTTATGGTACGGTACTCGTATGGTCAGTAATTTACTGGTCACGATACCAGTAATTACCATTCGGGCTTTCCGTCGTTGTCTTTTCTGCTCCCCGGTTGTGTCGGACAGACCGAACTCCAGTTTGAGCACAAAGATGGGGCCCCTGTCAATCAACCCATTTCGCCTACCTCCAACTTTTTCCGGATTGTCGCTCTTTTTGTCTGTGTGGATAACGCGGTCAAACCTAGCCTGGACCGGCCCTTGCCGTCTCTTTCTCCAGGTTCCCTTTCGCTTTGTCCCCCAGTGCAACTCTCCCTGAGCAAATCTCGCTTCCTGGTCTTCAGGGCTTCGATTGGCGCACAATAGGTGCCCGAAATCCACACACAAAGACGAATAGAAATCCCTCTTTCTCAACCCTGCCACACATACAGACATCCATACGGTCAGCACAGGCCAGGATGATACATAAAATGACTGGCGACGATCACCCACGCATCAGCGGGAAAACGGCCATGCGACTTGCCAAAAATTTCGCCGTGATAGGGCCGAAAATGGCCTTTTCGCACAAACCAGCCAATCAGTGAAATTTCTGCCGTACAGGGCTTTTTGGAGTTCCGGCCTGACCTGAAGCCCCGTCAAGGCTCACTAAACCGTCTTCGGCTATATGCACCACTTCTATTGATGCTTCTTACTCTCGCTATCGCTCTGCCTCCTCTTCTGGCCGAAGAGTCTCCGGGCCATACATAACAAATAATGCGGTCGATCCGCCTGGATTTCGTCATCTCCAGTTATTAGAGAATCCGCTCTCGCCGTTATGATTGGCTTAAAAGTTTGTGGAGGTCTGGCCAAGCAGATCTCATTAGCTTCGCGCTCGCAAAAGATATTTTCTTCGCTCATGCTCGAGTAAGAAAAATGCATGTCGAGCCGCTCTCGCCGTCTCCACCGCTTGGGCTAAAGTACCGCTCTCGATCGATTGACCATACCGTCCCCATTGGCGCAGTTCATTTCACCGTTGATTTACTATTCATATTTTTTTTTTCTTCGCTTGCTAATCCTACCAATGCGCATTAGGTTCCTGTATGAGACCATTCAAGACTATGTGTTGACCCCCGCTCTGTTGCCCCATCTGCTTCTCGCGTCCAGGACGGCGCTTTTCCCAGTAAATGTTCCTGCACCGCAGGGGGCGGAGCCTGATCGAGCAGTCCAACTCCCGTTATCAATGCGTACCCCTACGTCATCTGCAGCAGAGGGCGGCAAAGCCAACATTACTAACAAAGGGTATGCGAATACGTCGTCGGCCGAGAGCGCTGGACCATCAGCACCAGAAATTGCTGCTATCAGGCGACATTGTGCGGTCAATATCTTGGCACTGATTCCGCGGCCAGTTGCGCGACGATTATTTGGTGTTGTGCACAATAGTAGTAATAATAGCAACCATCGTACCATCTGGATCGATGATAACGATCAAATTAACAGCCACGGTTATAATAACGGTTATAGTGGGCACAATAACACTACGAATGACTCGCAGAAGCGGCAAGAGTCAGGGCCAACAGCTGGTGGATCCGATGCTGATCGAGAACACGGGGCAGAAGAAGACGAAGACGCGGTTTTCGTTGCGGCCATTGAGAATGAACTGCTTGATATGTTGGAAGATGAGTACTGTAATAAGCATCTTGTATATTCAATTATTGAAACTGTTCTAGTTAGGCTTGTGCCTGAGTTGGGTGAGCGGTCTGTTGGGGAGTTGCTTGAGGACCGGGGGGTTTGTTTTTCTAATGTTTGATTATGTTAAGATCCTCCATTTATAGACATGTCCATACAACGCATTATTACCTATTCACATTGAGCCATGATCTGTTTTTGCTGCTTAGTAAGCACAGTCGTTCCCTGACGTTGACGCTGGACTAAAGATAGGTCAGATAGCCGGATACCCCCTGTCCCAGCTTGTATTGATATTATCCCAGTGAAATGAATCGACCCGAAAAAGAGAGAACGCTGCACCCTACCAGTCTTTCTCGTCAGCTAGCACGTTTGATGAGGGGGAAGAGCTGAACAATTGGTGATTAAGTTACCCGCTCACATCATCTAGGGCAACGCGGTTCGTGCAACTTATGAGTTTCTCAAAGACACCGACGAACCGATATTTTTAGTATCTCGTAGGACGGAGAACAGAAGAGAGTTGCAACGAATAGCCCTCCAGTTGAATGAGGAACCCTCTAAGCCCATTGCTGGCTGTCCAATTCAGAGCAACATATCAATTGTCGGAGGCGCGAGCTTGATCCTCGACTCTGGACGAGGAGGATCGCAAAGACTTATGAAGATGGCCCGCGACCTAGCCAATGAACGATTTTAAGAGTCGCATGTGACTATTCTCTCAGAGTTGACAGAAGACCACCTTCCTATCATTCGGGGAATCCTCGCCCTGCGAGGAGTGGATAGTATTGACACTGACACTGACACCGGAGTGTGAACTGAGAAACGTCCCTATGCTTCTGGCCACCGGGAGCCATAGGACTCTGATAACAGACGATATTCTGCCTGATCCCTTCAGGTAACATCTGAATTCCCCTCTTCATGATCCGTACAGAAAAGTTGGCGAAGAACAAAGAAATAATGACTTTGCAAGTGAGCTGTGATGTCGCATTCACGGATATTATGGTGATTCTGGAAACTGTCGCACTCATTGCTCCTCGGAAATTCATGCCTGACAAGAGGTCAGGGGTTCTGTTCGGTCAGGTTGATTATCTTGACAGACTAGATGCACAGTGTATACCTCGTATACCTCGCAATTTGCTGACGGCAAAAGGGAGAGGGAGCATCGAGGAGGGGACTTGGGGAGAGGATATTCTGTTTTTAATGATACTTAGATATGGAACTCAAGGTGATTGCCATTCAAGGAGGATGCAGGAGGTTGATGATCGAAAGGCAATCAACGTTCTCGAAGTGCAATTTCATGGTATCATGTCCAAGATTAGCATCATCAGCTGAGGGGTATACTTTCATCATCCTTCAGTCATCAGATGGTTAAAAAGTTGTTTTATAGGTTTTTTTTTTTTTTTTTTTTTTTTTTTACACCTTAGGTACATGAGAACTCGGCAGTCGGTGATGGGTGAAGAGAGTTTGTAGGGCATCAAAATTACCGTTTATGATAGAACCTAAAAATAGAAGTCGAAATTTTAATCACAGATACCTAGCACTAGTAAATATTACGCACTAAAAAGAATCGCCGGAAGCGAATTTAGATGGGTTTAAGGACCGTGGAAATTTCTTTTGAGATTGTGGCGAAGATGGTCTCCACGCCTAATAATGGACCATAAGCAAGTACTATATTCCGTATAGGGGATTGTTATATTGAAATCGCTGTACTCCAGTAGTGCCAGGGGAAAAATCAGGTATCTGCGGGGTGCCCTCGAAGGAATGCATAAGGAATGAAGCTAGCAGGGTACGGTTTATTGGGGCTGGAAATTGGGATGGGGTGCGGTGCTTAGGGCAGGGATCTATCTCATCTCTATTCAAGGAACGTTCGGATCCGGAAGATTATGATTTACTTGAGTAAAGAATTCAATTTAAATAAATCGATATTGATTATGTAGATTAAGTGCTCGCCCTCCATAGTGCTATATCATAATAAGTAGAGTCGGTGGCCGACATGAGGGGCAAAAAAAAAAAAAAAAAAAAAAAAAAAAAAAAAAAAAAAAAAAAAAAAATAGGACAATAAAAACGACACGAGAAAAAGGAATTATTCCTTTCGCTTCGCTTTGCGCTTGCGCTCTCGTTTATCAACATGGACAAACAAGCGGTGTGGAATATAAATTAATATGATGAAATGGAGACAGAGTTTGGGAAAAAAAAATCAAAAAAAAAAAAAAAAAGTAATCCATATCGATCGATCGATTGCTTTTGCTTTCCATTTTCGTCCCATCCAGGGTATCCATCCATATTCCATATCCGTACACGATTACCGGGTCCATAGTCCATCCATGGTTCAAACCCCGAAGCGAAAGTAAAAATGCGATTGAAAATCAACCAAACACAAGAAGAGTAAAATCAAAGAGATTGGAAAGAAAGGACACGTATATGCAAATCAACTCAAAGCAACCCCAATTAACAGGCAGAACGCCGACAGAATGTCAGAATGTCTCAGAAGAACGAATCGAGTATCATATTCGAGTCGTCGTCGCACCGCCGAGTCAGGCCGTTAACCTTCGAGAACATGCAACTGCGCGACGCCCCGTATGTAGTTCCAAACCATACATATAGCATTATCGGCAAGCATGACTCAGTTGCGCGCTTCTGGGAAAATATCGCATTTGCATTAGCACGGGAAGATCGGGTTTCGGACGGTTTTTTCTGCGGTTCCCCGAAAGGCTAATTTCAACGGCTGTCGTTCGTTTTGTTGATTGGTTGTTAACGAGACGGGACTGCGTATGTATAGAAACAGACGTAATAGGAAAATTGAGGAGTGTAAAGTATGGTAAGAAACAGGGTGGAGGGAATGTAACAAACGGAGGGCCTTCGCAGAAGGCGCATGTATATACGCGTACACAGAACAGAACGGGAATGGGGAATAATAAACCGAACCGAACAAAACCAGAAAACATCAAAATGAAAACCAAAACAAACACCAGTAAGCATGAGAAAAAAAAAAAAAAAAATGCAATGTTAGGTACCAGCCCTAAACAAGACCATGGATGCTCCTCTTCCTATTCATTTGGGAGGTCGGATCGTTGTGTTCTTCAATCCGAGTAAATCCGCCAGGAAGCATATGGGACTGGTTCTTAGCCAAGTCCAGTCGCTCCATCAACTTCCCCATAGTAAAATATTCCTGCGCACACAGCCCTGCCGGTTGCTGTTGGAAGTAGTTCATGACCAGTTCCAAAGCCTGACGCGCTTCATCCTGTGTGGGAGACCCAGGAGGGCTGATTGGCGAAACGGTGGCTGACTTGGAAAAGATGGCTGGATAAATTGGTCGAGCCTTGATCTCGGGATGACTACGGTTGCGCTTAACAGTATTTGAATGATCAGGGACAGTGTTGGTGTTGTGGTGCTCTTCGAAAGGCGATTCGAGAATCGGAAGGGACAGCGGATGGGGCTGATGTTGTTCGAGAGGTGATTGTTGGTGTTGCTGCTGCTCGGATATCATGTTGGGGTCAACCGTGCCGAATGGGAACGCTTCGTTCCTTGGTTTGTTGGCATCCGTGGCAGGGGAAAATGGGTCCGACATCAATGATGTTGGGCTAGTCACACCAGGCGAGAGGGAAGAAGCAGTGGTATCCGGGGAAGTTATATTTTTGTTGTTTCTTTGGTATTCTGCCAAATCAGCGAGGCTCTCTGCCAGGTTCGTCTTGATGTTCTCGTGACTCTGAGTGGGAGACAAGGATGTTGGTGAAATGAACCCGGTGGGCGAGGTGGGAGAAATCAGAGTAGGAGACTGCACGGCAGATGCCAACGCGGAGTTGATGCTGAGACGAGATGGACTGGTCGAGTCACTCTTGGCGCTAGCAAAAGAACTCTTTCGAGACTTGGAGCCGAGAATATGCTTTTGCTTGAATTTTTCCAGCCATCGCGTGGTCAAAACCCTCTCTTTCCCATCAGGGCTACCACAGGTGCTTGCGAAGAACATAGCTTTCTCCCGGATTTGCGCATCAGCCAGAGGGAAACCTTGCTTTTGATAGTTGCGAGCCCAGTTAGATAGGGCTTTCTCGATGTCGGGGACTCTCCCTTTGGTGCGCTTAATGGGAGATCGCGTTGTGTCCTCGGCATTCAGATACTTTTCCTTTTGGCGCAATACCTTCGAAACCGTACTTTAACCTAATGTTAGATCATGTGTTTCTTTCTGGTAAGCGGAGATGACTGTACCTTCTTTCCACGCCAAATAAAGCTGGTGATCATGTTAGTCAAAGTCCAATAACAAGAACAAGGTCAAACTTACCTCCAATATCCGTCTGCTTCGCCGTCTTATGCTCCTCATGGTAAAGACACATGCGTCGACGGTCCTCATCCGTAAGCGTCCTCCGCGGCGCAGCACTACTAGTGGACGACTTACGTCCCGACTGCTGAGGCGCAACCTGAGAAACACCAGGAAGCTGAGTATGCGACGGCAGACCAGAATCCGGGAAATGCGATTGCGTTGCGATCAAGCTGGGCCATTGGTGTGACGGGACGGTCAATGGCAGCGAGGCGTAGGGCGGAGGTATTGACAGACCGTAGGACGGGTCCAAGGGCATGATAGGGTGAGAGCCATAGCCCATGCTGTGGAAATCGGGGAGGGTGGGCGAGTGCTGGGAGGAGTTCATATCCCCAACTTCCATCCAAGAGGGAGGGCCGAAGTTGTTGTTGCTGTTGCTGTTATCTGATCCTTGATGGTGGTGATCTGTATCCATTGTTTGTGCTTTTTTATTTTATTTTATTTTATTTTTCCTTTGAAAGAGGTTACCGAGAGAGCTGTGAAGTCGAACAAAGGCTTGGGAACAATCGAGGAGAAAAAGGGGGTTGTTCAAGGCCAGTGGGCAGGATGGGAAAAATATTGATGTAAAGCTTTACGCTGCAGCAGACAGAACAAGATGCATACTCAAGTAAGCAATGAGAGAGAAAAGATGCAGGAAGGAACCCACTGAGTCCACTGATCTTGGAAGGATTGCAGATGGATTGAATCCCGTGAGAATAGTCCACTGCAGCTGAGAGAAAGAGAGAGGGAAAGAGAAGAAGAGTGGAAGAAGGATGTAACTATACAAAAGGGCCTGCAGGAAAAGAAATCGGAGGCAAAGAAAGAAGGGGAGCAAACAGCACGACTCAGCGGGGCGTGCGGTACGTATCTGTATCTGTATGTATCTATACGAGTATATTGTATGATATTATGTATGGATGATCAGAGGCCCAGAAGGGTAATAGAAATAGGCACAAGACACAGGATGAAGGATTGTCTGCAGTCGATGCTTACGGTGTTAAATACATACGGAGATACATACAAAAATACAGAACAGGTATTGTACATGACAGCACGAAACAAGAGGGAGGGAAAAAAAGACAAAATCGAGAGTGAGCAGAAAAAGATGGGCGATACGGGCACCGATTGGTCACGGTGTAGATTGGGAAGAGGGCCGGGGTCTTTTTTAGGTTGGAGAGTTCTAATCCAATCAGAGCGCGAATTTCATACTTGACTGAGATGGACTAGTCTGGTATTATCGGAATCTGTAAGACCCTATCCTAGTACAGTATCAAGAGTGCCCTGTAAAGAGAATGAGACAATGAACGGAATGAATTGGACGGAATTGGGTACAGGCGACTCAATAGTCAATGGATACCCGATCTTAGTGGAGCGGAACCTTGAAAACTCTTCAAAGAGAAAAAAGCAATGAGTCAAGTGAAGCGTTGAGGTCCGAATCTTTTTTATTAGCTACTGAGTGACTCGGGGCTACTGACAGATTCTTCACAAACGAACCAATAAACCCGTTCAAAACGCGATCCTCCGTGGCTGGACAGGGAAAATCTTCAATAAGCCAAGATGTTGTTGGATGGACGGGCGGAGAGCGGATCGATGAACCCGCTGAACCTAAAGGCGCATGACATCCTGATCTAGCCAGCCACAACGGTTGCCGTACTTGTAACCGTACTCTGCACCATGTGAAAGACATCAGGGGAAGGAGAACGGAGGATATCCGTACAGGAATAAATCCAGCATCATGTAGATCTTTGTTTTCCGGGTCCGTTCACGGTATCAGAGATGAGTTTACAATAACCCGGATACGTTGGATCTGATATTGAGCAACAACTACAGAGTACTCTGCAGAATACTTCTACTCAGTACAGAGCATATTCACTGAATACTTGTACATGACCAGAAGACTCACCACTCGTCAGCTGATCTGCATGTACTTTGTAACACAAATGACAGTCGCAAATAGCCTCCAGCCAATCATAACCCCCACCATGATTTCATTTTCGTTTTTGTTACATTGGCATAGAGACAAATCACCAATCATCGCCTAGAAGAGGCTATAACTGTAATACATAGCGATAAAAATACAAAGGCTAGAGAAGCTAGGACCTCCGGGTACCAGTACCCACCCCACTTGCGCAGACCCCACCGAGCGGCCCACAAGCACGGCCCGGCACCCTAACCCAGTCATAGTCTGTATGTACGTACAAGTCCGGTTAATATCGAGAAAGGAGAGATTTACTTTGACTCTGTCCGCAACCTAAGCAGATCGGATTTAGGGGTTTGATTGGTTGGGGGGGGGGGGGGGGTTACACTTCATTTGAAGTGTTCTGTATGTGGAAGGAGTTTGTCCGAGTCCTCCTGTTTTGAGTAGGAGCTCTGCTTCTCTACTCTTACATACTTCTAGTCAAGCAAAGAGAGTATTTATTGCGATGCGCATACTCGAGATACTCGAGCTACTCTGTACCCTGCACGCCCATCATGCATGTACAGCCTTACTCAAAATAACACTAGTACTAGTCGGGTAATACACGAAAACGTGATCGCCCCGCTGTTCGGACTGCCACGAGGCCCTCTGGCGTATTACGTATCTAAAACTTACTGACCAGATATCAAGATGGTATGATTTGTTTCAATTGATCGACTAGAGTTGAGAACTTCTGGGCTGCTTTGTAGTTGATTGATAAGAACACGGAGGTTAAAAAGAATGAAAAGAGAAAAGCAAGCATCAGGAGCGGAATCGTAAGAAAAAATAGCTGTCTTATCCGCCGGGAGCGCCAGAAGGAAGAATATCGGATGATGCACTTTTTTTTTTCTCATCCTTGCCCCATTAATTGACATGATCAATCTTTTTTCTCTTCAAAATGACATCGACAATCGAGGATCCCTTCCTATTTACAACTGAAAAAAAAAAAAAATGGAGGTTGCCGTCCACTCCATATCAGAACCGCACTGTTTCCGCCCTCTCGATGTATTCCAAATCCACCATACGCAATGCAAATGCAAATACCAATTCCCCAGACAAGTAGGTCCACAGAGCGCAGAACCACAAGTATGTAGTACAGAAATACCGCATTTGGCATTCATTCAAGCACAGCTGTCAGGTACGCCAGGCTTACTTCTTAATCTTTCTTTGAGATTGGGTAGACTGGTATGCATAGTCACGTCGGTCACCGGTTAGGGTAAAATAGCCATGTACCCTGCTCTGCTCTGTATCAGCAGAGTATCAGGTTTGTTGCAATTCAGCATTGCTTCTTCTGTCGGCAGTCTCGGACTTGCAACATTCATCTACCACCTTCCTTTTCTACACATTGACGGACATGAATAATAGAATCAAACTGTGAACAACAAGAAAACAGATCACGATATCCGGACAGATTAGCCCCGTCTCAATCTTGAGACACTGCAGAGTGAATCTCAAATCGAGTACCCGTACCATACGCACACCGTACCCGTACTTAGTGACGTTTTGTGATGAAGATTCGGTGGCACTGTGCGCATGGTGGTGTTTGCTGGACGATCTTCGCAGAGCTGTCCATACTGCCGATGCGTATAGTCACGGGTATGCCGAAAAAGAAAGTTTTTTCAAATCTCTTAGCCGGAAAACTAACAGTAGTATATAGCACTAATTAAGCGAATTACAGTGACTAGAGCTCTGAAGAGCAAAGGCCGAGGACGGAGGAGATAAATACACACAAATAGTAGTAAAATAACCAAGTAAGCACTATGATCGCATCTGCAGCAGCCGACTCCATAAATGGCAATGCAATTTCGCAAGCACCCGGCATCGGTGCCATAACAGTCACCTGACACGACTCAGAATTTTCATAATTCCAAGTCTGCAGGGCTCTGGGGGGAATTTCTTATGGAAAGTAAAATCTGATTGATCGATTTCGACTTAATATATTAGTGCGTGTTATTATATTACATCAAGCATGGTTTGGTATAGGTCAATGGAGGTGCATTTGCATTGCAGTGCATTGCATTAATCCAAGTAAAGAGGCTGTGCATTAGCATAATACAACTTGTATTCATACGAGACGAGTACATACTCACCAGGATCACTACCAGTACATGTACTTGTACAAGTATAGGAACTCCGTACGATTATCCTTCGGGTAGATCGGCGTATTGCGGATGATGCTCAGTGATATCTCCGCACAGCTCCGTCCGTACAGTAACATGTAACTACTCGTACGGTACTGGTACAAGTACTTACAAGTATTGGTGCATACTAATTACACGCTGGTACTAGAACAAGTACTGTCTATTAAGAATAGGATCATCTAGATAACCTACTAAACCGCCAATAGTCCACTTCCTGACAGCTCTCAAGCCCGCATAGGCCGCTTCTTAATGATGCGCTGTGTTAATCAAGGCAGTTCTGGTTAGGCCAGGCCATTGATCTTTTACAAGGACTTACTCGGGCGAGCTAGGATTCGGTTCGATCAAGGGAGTTATGCCATGTTATCATTGACCTCCTAGTTGACCCTGCTGCTTTTCTGCATAGATATAACTACTAATAGTACCAAGTACTACAACCTATCAAGTATCACTACCACTGGCAAGCCGTGTATTACACAAGGATTACACAAATCCAATCGCGTCCTCGATCCTCGCACAGGTTTCGAGTATTCTAGGTGTTATTGCAATATGGACGCCCAGGGCACGACGTCCGGACTTGCCCCGAATCCGGATCGAGAAATCGAAACCTACGCGTCAGGATCAGACATGCCAATACAACCGTTAGTGATGGACCTGGTCTAGATTTAGGGCCCCTTTCTTTTTCTCCCTATTTTTGCGTGGACGAGGCTGAGTTCTGGATAAGGAGGGATTGTACGGAGTACGAAGTAGAGGATGAGTCCGATTGACTTTCAGAACTTTTGTTTCTCGTTTTCGTTTGGAAGCTATATATGGAAATAGAAGTCATTCGGTTCTTCAGATGACCTCAAAAGGAAAACACGCCAGTCCCTCAGACAAAAAATGGGACGTTACGAATAAAAAGACGACTGGACATAAGTACATACTAACTCATCATCATTTCAAATCATCCCTATCCCGAACAAGTAACATGCAATACCAGCTTGTTACTGGCTGCATAGATAACTCTCCCTGTTCCCCTCTCATCAAACTCTATCGCATATTTTTCTCGCCGAGATCAATCGCACAAGAGCCGGGCCTGCTGGGTGCTGGGGTTGGTAGAAGAATAAATCCCGCGAGACACACCAGCACGGGTTCCCGGAGAATCTCCCTAGAGCGCGATTGGCCCGCGGCTCTCTCCGGGCTTTGAAAGGTCGATTTCGGGGTCTCCCTTTACCGCTTGATAATCGACACTGTGGTCAGTTAGTATCGTCTCTCTTTAGTTCTCATGCATGGGGTTACCCACCAATATCTTCATCAGCGAGCTCGTGCGTAAGTCCGACACGCTGCGGTTGGTGCTTGACTGAGCGTCCGTACACAATAGCTTGCTTGAACTGTTCCTTGATCGACCGATGAATGGAATTACACTAGCACGTAGTCAGTATTACTCATCACGGAATTCATAAACCGCAATATACGTACGAAATCTTCCACCGTGCAAGCATTGGCCCGAAGCACAACGGGTGCTGTGTAATCCGGCGCCTTGCCCTTGGGCTTAGTGTAAATTCTCCGCAGGTTGAGCTTCTCCCACATCTGTTCCAACAATTCATCGACGTTCCAGCCGTGCTCGGAACTGATGGGGCAGGCGTTCGGAATACGGTAAAGAAGGTCCAGCTCCTCGATCGTGATGGAGTCAATCTTGTTCAACGCATAAATGACGGGGATGTAGCTTCGGCTCTTGGCTTCCAGGATGTCAATCAGGTCGTCAATGGTGGCGTCGCAACGAATAGAAATATCGGCCGAAGAAATCTTATATTCGTTCATGACAGCTTTGATTTCCTGTGAGCGCGCGAATTAGCCGCTGCAAAACCCGCAAAACCCGCAAGAGATGCGCCACTTACGTCGTGATCGATATGGGTCAAGGGAACGGTGCTCGTGATGGCGATACCACCCTTGTCCTTCTTTTTGAAAACGATGTTGGGAGGTTGCTTGTTGATACGGATGCCGAACCCTTCCAATTCGTTTTCAATAACCTTCTTGTCGACCAAAGGCTTGTTGACATCGAGGACGATGAAGATTAGGTTGCACGTCTTCGACACCGCAATAACCTGACGACCACGACCTTTACCATCCTTGGCACCCTGAATAATACCCGGAAGATCGAGAATCTGAATCTTGGCGCCGTTGTACATCACTTGTCCGGGCACGGTGGTCAAAGTTGTGAATTCATAGGCAGCAGCTTCAAAGCCTAGTCAGCTAACCCTACTTTCACTTAGAAAGTACTGTTGTTTCACACGAACCTTCGGAATGCTGGCCTGTTAATCTACTCATCAGAGTACTCTTTCCGACGGACGGGAAACCAATGAAACCACTGTCCAAGTCAATACCGTTCGTTCGACTAACGCGGGAATTCAAGAAATGACGTACACACTCGCGACACCGGTACGGGCAACATCGAAACCAGCTGAACATGGCGCCCGTTAGCACATGATATCAAATATGCACGATGGGAAAGCACGTACCGCCACCTCCACCACCGCCCCCGGACGGGGTCAAAAGTTCTCTCTTTAGCTTCGCCAGCTTAGCCTTCAGCTGTCCTATACCATCCCGTCAGTTAAAATCCGGTTTTGCTCCTTTTCATCTGTGCGCGCATACCCAAGTGGAAGGAGGTGTTCTTGTTCTTCTGAGTCCGAGCCATCTGCATGATGATTATCAGTATGCAAATTCTTGTGCGCGCAAGGGTCGAACCGATTTAGCACGAACCTCGTCCTCGATTTGCTTGATCTATAGGTGAACATGGTGTTAGTCAAATTCGTTTTGCAATTGCTTTTCAACATTCGGGCGACTGAAAAAAAAAAAAGGGACGATGTAAAAAAGCGTGAGCAACCTACCTTATCCACGGTGGTCGACATCTTGACGGTAAGATACGAGGGTCACCCTCTGTCTCTTGTATAAAAAAAAGCGATAAATCTGAGGTCTTCAAGAAGCTGGCTTGCAATGCTGCGCAGAACCCGTACGTCAGTTTTCAAAAAGGATAGGATATGGAGACTTTGATTGTGGCCGCCACTTTCATTCGCCGGTTTAGTCAGGCGGAGTGGCGTGCATGCCTTGTCGCCTTAGGCGACATTAGGCACCTTATCGCTTATCTTCGGATGGCGTGCGAAGTCGCCGTTCTCTCCTGAAGACGCCGACCCGACCGGACTTTTGCGATAGATATAGTACTTGCTGCTACATATCCTACATTCTTTTATCTGTATACTATCAGATGTACCTACACCGCATCCATTTGTCTGTATTACTACCGAGGAAGGACCGGTGTGACGTATGTGCAATTCGATACTCGATATAAAGCGCAATTGACCTTGTGGTCTGGTTCTTCGCAGTCCTTCTTTCTTTCCGTCCTTCTGCTCGATATACCCCAGACCGCGTTTATCGGCGATCTCAGTCCTAAAGTACTACTCTATTGATAACCATAAATACCTCGAACATCTATACCACCTTGTGTGAAACAACCGAACCTACCAAATATCCACAGAAAACGTTATCGTCTATCAATATGCCCTACATCAGCAACGGATCAGCCTCTCCTCCGGCCATCCCAAACCAGAACCCTACTCCTCCCCCAGACACTGCTTTCGAGAAGCTCGTCCACGATCTTAGCGCCGCATTAGGGCCAAGCTCGGGGCTTGATTCGGATGACGTCGACCCACTCGATATCCAGCGCCTGATGGAGGGTTATATCTCTAATTCAGAGGAATGGGCGCAATATGCACTGGGGGATAGTAGTCGGCCGTATACAAGGAACCTCATTGACGAGGGGAATGGGAAGAGTAACTTGGTGAGTGGCGCTTGACGACCCAAAAACCAGGTAGTTGGGTCAGCTGTACCGTTGGATCACATGCTAATGCGTCGCTCTTGCCAGCTTATCTTAGTTTGGAGTCCTGGGAAGAGCAGCGTGATCCACGATCATGCCAATGCACACTGCGTCATGAAGGTAGGTATTGCATGTTGAAGTCGAAGCACCGCGGCCTAACTGACTTGTGCAGATCCTCAAAGGCACCCTCCAAGAGACCCTCTATTCATGGCCAGATCAAGAGAAGGTCGAGCATGGACAAGTATCGCCTCCACAGGTGAGGAGGGAGACTCTTTATGGCAGAGACCAGGTCACCTACATGTCTGATGAAGTACGTATCCCTGCAGTACTGGTATCTCAAATGGGAAACTAACTCTTGCCCAGTTGGGTCTTCACAAAATCTCCAACCCTGATCCGAACAACTTTGCCGTCTCATTACACTGTAGGTATTGCCTCATCTTTCATCCTTTGTCCGGTACTGATAGTTACAGTATATACACCACCTTATGCTGCTTTACACGGTTGCTCCATCTTTGACGAGAAAACCGGCAAAGCAAAGCATATCAACCAGAACAATTTCTACTCGGTACGAGGAGTGCGAAGTTAAATGGCCTTGTCGCCTAACGATGTGATACGATGGCGACTCAACATAGCTTCATGGACATGATTGGGAAACAGAAGATTACGCCGTAACGAATTTTGTTTGCTATGCTTGGCGACTATTCATATGCTTTTGCTTATCCCTTGAACGGTATAGTCACAGTTCAAGTACAAGCAGTTCTGTTATATGCATTATTCTTAATAGTTAGTTTTGTCTAGAATGGATACCCACCTTATCAATTCTTATACATTCTTTGCCAAGGCCGTGCTTGACTAGTCACATCATGTTTTTTTCTATATCTGCGTTTTCCCGAAACAATCGTTTGCACGTCTCTGGTTCTAGGATCAGACAGATTCACTGCAGTAACATTACTGGGGCACAGGTATCGCCGTCTTCTTCGTCCCATATCCTGTGTTTTGTGGTTTTATTGAACGTTCCAATAAGGTCACCTGACTGCCTCTATATATATACCTTTTACTTTATTGATTCCCTCTCATGGTCAACCACTCCACTATATTATGTTTTATACTGAAGCACCCATTTTCCAAACAGAACAACTACTCGGAGCTTCAATAATTATGGGCCCAATATATATAGTTGATCACCATGAGTGGCCATAGCACAGAAGAGTCTCAGTAAACCCTGTCCCTCCTTATTCTACCTGTTTGAACTTTCGAATTAACAGTTTTTGTCTCTAGTGAAATTCCCCCCTCGCTATACATTTTCCCGCTGAAACGAGACTACCTACCTAAAGCCAATTTGGCTTACCGACGTTCTGAACACGAGAACGCCTCAACGGCGAACAACGATGGTGGGACTATCCTACATTTGTGGGCTTGATGTATACACGGTCTATATACAAGAGAATAATCTTCGCGGTGCGTGTTGGGATCTGTCTTGGGCCATTCGGCTAGGGCTGGTAAGAATGTGGCCCTCAAGTTCAATCGACTTGGGAATAGGTCTAACGTCATAACACCGCTGCTTTTATCAAGTGATTCGTATGTATATCATCCCCCAAAGCAGCAAGTGATCTTTTTTTTTTTTTTGGAACCAGGTGACGACCTGAGACTCCCAAGGCTTCGCCATCGCTCAAAGCATACTCTGCACGATCTTATGCCCGGCAAAGTGACCACACACAGACATGGGCTTCCCAAGACTAATAACCACAATCTGCTTTCTGCGCCGCGCGCAGGTTTGTCATTCTTTGAGATATTTCTATAAGAAATCGCTAATTAATAGTACAGGCCATCACAACTTCTACCTTGAAAGAATACCGATCGTTATTCGATACGAGTAACGCATGAGTATACTATGCATCTACCTCTACTGCAGTCTGAAAGCTTGGTTGAAGTGACAGAAAACCCGAAACCACGCATGGAAGTAGCTGTCATTACCAACATCAGCTACCAGAAAACGGGCTATTATGATCTTGAGCACCCGGCTTGGTGTCTCCAATAGATCCGTAACGACATTCGATGACTAATAACCAAAACTGTCGCCCTGCATCGACACCTACACATCCCTTTGTTTCGCAGGCCATGGGGAGACACCTTATGATTTAGAACCGAAACCCTTGAAAGATTTGTATAAACATGTAACGTTTTGTGTACCCTCACGAGTCGAACACGCGAATTGAAGGATGGTATCAGACAACTAGAGTTGTCGCCTTGTGTCGACAGAACATGGCGATATATGCGTACTAAACTAAATACTACGCTATCCTGGGAGCCAACTGTGCAACAAAAAAACACTTAAAGCAAACAACGACTGCGGACTATTATATCATTGCCAGCTCGGTTTATACGCTATATACACAAAATAAACGAGTTGTCATTCTGGTGCGCAGGGATAGATGTCTGAGGTTGGCTAGGCTAAAGTTGACATCTTTGGCCCAATATTTATATTTTTGGTTGCGTTGTTACGGCCTTTTTTCTATCTAGCTTTGCTCACGACTTGCAGGATCTTTCTGTTCTGTTCTTCAGTGCCCCCTACAACTCCTCAATGACTCATAATATTTGGACTCAGTCGAGAACGTCGTACCATGCGTTTCGGTGCCCGTCTTTGTCGAAGAACTAAACGCTGGTCCAACATTCTCTCTAATTGTCAAATGCATCAGCTGCTCAACTCTCAGAAGGCCGTACTGGGTTAGAGGTCACACCTTAAGGCAGGATCTTGGACTCCAGTTGCATATTACCGGTCACTCAACAAAATACTTGGCAAGATTCGAGCCTATACAACTAGCAACAGCCCATAAAGTCGCAACACTTTCGTTTTCTTTCTTCCACGGTGTCTTTGAAGGTCGCATTTGGTAATAAACGTCGGAAATTCGAAAACTGCACCTATCTACATGATTTAAAAAAAAACGATAAAAATTCAAAATAAAGCCGAAATTCTATGTTAGTTCCATGAGCTTGGTTTGTGTGATGATCAGAAGTACTGTCTCCACAACCATAATCTCAGGAAACGCGGATCACTGTGTTGGATGCCCCCTTAGATTAACGAGTTTGACGAGCTCTTCCTTCAAGCTCAAAACAGCAGACAATCCGACGAACCGTCTCAAGATTCTGGGAGTGAGAAGAACGGCAATCTGGATCTTGATCACGAGCTGCACAACTGCAACTGGCGCGAGAAACATGGGCCACTATCGTGAGCGGGAGGATGGTGAGGACGAAAAAGGGTGACGCAGCGAGTTCCTCATTTTCCTACACATTATTGATGCACGGGGGGCTAAGAGATGTCCTTCAAATGTACATAGCATGTCGTCTATTCTTAAGAGCAAGCCCTGTGGTGGATTAAGTTATCATAAAAGTCTATGGACCGCCATTATAAAATTCATTGTTTAAAAGCTCTTCTCCTTAATCTAACATTGAAGAATGGATTGAACGATAGAAAAACAGAGGTATACAAGGAAATCAACGTCGACACCCATAATCCTCCGGGCTTAGTTCTTGCCATTCGTTCTTCTCGGGGTTGGTACATTTCCAATGATCATAGTCCGTGGATGTGGAAGGGTGTATGATTGAACGGTGAGCTCGAGGCCCCGTCGGTAAGGGTTTAAAGGCTTCATGTTCTGAGCTTCGAGTAGAGTATTCACTGTTGATTTCACTGCCCGTTGGTGAGGTTTGGAGGTTGCTTCAAATATCAGGATCAATGATAAATGATGCGAGAACTATCGTACCGTCATGTGACTGCCGCCTTCAAGACATGCAGACTGCTCTTTGGAAATCGCAGTTAGAGACTACAAGGACTGAACGAACATATTTCAAGCAAAATCTGCGTCGTTACATCGTTCTACTCAATGCTAAAACCAAAGAACCAAGACAAGAGCTTATGTCCCGAAAATCGCAGACAGCAACACAGTCAGCCATCAATATCAATACCATCCCGTTTCAATGAGTATATAAACGCCGTAGCAATGTCTTTATCATAATCAAAATGGATAATGTAAGCAAAAAGGGAAAAGCAAACGAAGCCCTCTTTTTCTCGTTTCAATATCTCTTTCCCCATGCAATGGCAATGACGTGAAGGGAACAGAAAATGATGAAAAGGAAGAAATAACACATCCCACCTATACTGCTGCTTGGAGGGAAGAACGAAAAAAAAAAAAGAAAGGGGAAAATAGACATATGGAATAAAGAATTAAAAAGAAAAGGGGGAAAGGAAAAGAAGAGAGAAGACAACGCCCAGTCTATAAACATCAGCTGCAAAGCAGTCGCAGAACATGCAATGCACACCCGGGGGGAATCATCGCAGGACATGGCACCATCATCCAATCAATCACAATCACAGAATCATAGAGAGAAACACACAAAGTCGAATAAACCAAAGGATGAACAGATTTTTTCATACTCATGTCTGTCGTGTCCTCCTTTATTATCTTTTAAGTTTTTTTTTTTTTATCGTTGGTGGACAATGGGAAGACGGTCACCCAATCGCACTGTCTGACCGTTGGGGCTTAGAATGGGAATCCACCGAATCCACCACGAGGCTGACCACCGCTGAATCCGCCGCCAGCGAATCCACCGCCGCCACCACCGTTCATCATGTTGAACAGGATGTTGGGATCGATATTGATATGGGTACCACCGCCGCCCATACCACCCATTCCTCCCATCCCTCCCATCCCTCCCATCCCTCCCATACCGCCCATGCCACCGCCCATGCCACCACCGAACATGTCAGCAGGGTCGATAAGGTCGTCACCGTTGTCGTAGGAAGCACGTTTTCTGTAGAAGAGTGTTAGCAAGTTGAATCAAAAGATAAGGCGGGGTAAAAAAAAACATACTGAGAATCGCTCAAGGTTTCGTAGGCTTCGCCAATCTCCTTAAACTTCTCATCACCGGCCTCACCGTCACGGTTCTTGTCAGGGTGGTACTTGACGGCCAGCTTACGGTAGGCCTTCTTGATGTCCTGTTCCGAGGCATCCTTCTCAATACCAAGGATCTTGTAGTAGTCCTTGCGCTGCGACTTCTTGAGCTCGAGCTCAGCACGACGGATCTCCTCGTGAATGCCCTTCTCTCCCGGGTTGACTTCCGCAACAGACTTGTAGTCCTGGAGAGCCTTCTCCCAGTTACCAGAGGCACCGTGAGCCTTGGCACGCATCTTCTGGGCCTTGGTGTACCCGGGGTCGAGCCGCAGGGCTTCGTTGCAGTCATTGACGGCGCTGTCATAATCCTTCAAGTTGATGTATGCCTGAGCACGGTTCTGCAAGATCTTAGAGTTGACGTCCTTGTTCTTCGAGTCAACGGACAGGGCTTGCGACCAGAGATCAATGGCCTTGCGGTAGTCCTTGGCCTTGAAGGCGGCGTTTCCTTCTTCCTTTGTCCGGGTCAGTTTCTGCACCATACGCAGCATAACCATAGCCTTCTTCATGTCGGGATCCAAACCCAGACAGATCTTGAGGTATTTGAGAGCCTGGTCGGTGTCACCCATGCCGTAGAATGCCCGGGCGCGGATGAGCAGAGCATCGGGGTCCTGGTTGTTCTCCCGGAGCATGTTGATGGCAATGTCCTGTGCCTTGCCATATGCGTTGTCGTTGGCCATCTTCAGCTGTGCCTCTGCGGTGAGCAAGGTCCACTTCCGGGGCTCCTTGACACCGGCACCGAGCATCTGGCGGGCTTGGTCGAGACAGAAAACCATCATAGATACCCCACGGTCCTGAGTGAGGATCTCTTCGGCCTGGTTGATGAAACGCAGCATCTTCTCTGCGGGTGCACGGTCGGCAGCCGAGGCAGGGGGTTGGATTTGAGAAAGGACATTTAAAGACTCAACGGGACGACCCAAGCTGGTCAAGATACGAGCCATACGGTACATGACCTTGGCGTTTGCCGGATCTAACTGCTTGGCACGCTCAGCGTCTTCCAGCGCCTCGAGGAAACGGTTTGCTGCCATGTAAGCAGCAGCACGATTCGAAAGGAAAACGGGAGAATTGGGTTCAATTTCAAGGGCTAAAGAGTCAGCATGACACACCAATCTCAGAACATAAGACGATACACACCCTTGGTGAATTCCTCAACGGAACGGCTATAGTTCTTCTCCTTGAAGAACTTGTTTCCAGCCAATTTGAATGCTTCCGCCTCACCACCAGAGCGGTGCGGCGGAGGAGTAGGGCTCTTCTCTGCGGAGCCATTGGCCCCGTTCTTGTTGTCAATGTCCATTGCGTTTACAGATTCGTCGCGGGCAGCAGCCATAGCCGACAAACGACGGAGCTCGTCAGGTGGGAGGTTCAACGGGTGAGTATCCTGGTGTTTGGAGTGGCGATTGGAAGCCGAGGACCGAGGCGAAAAGCTGAACCTCGAGGATGAAAAGGAAGGAGGAGGAGCTTTTTTAGGTGGGTATGAGGAAGAGCGACTATGCGCGTGTAGGGATTGAGAGCGAGATGTGGCAGTAGGTTTAGTAGGCGACGACCTATGGTGGGGAGGAGAGGTTGTCGTCGATGTCGACGTAGGAGGGGAAGACGCCGGCGAGGGAGTAGCGGACGAAGGAGAGACTGGGATGGCGGAGTTATGAGAACGCGAGTGAGCGTGGTGAGAGACAGTCTTGTGCCTGGGAGGAAGACGATGTAGCGGCGGCGGCGGAGGTATTTCAGGTTCCGCAGTCGCAGTCGCAGTCGTACCAGAGGTAGAAGACGGAGGGTGGCGAGACGAGGTACGAAGACTGGTCGCTCTATCAAAGGATTTCGGAGGTGGTGGCGGAGGAGAGTATGGAGGAGGACGAGATTGCGGGTGAGACTGAGGTTGTGGTTGTGGAGGAGCTGAAGCCTGTGGTGTAGGCTGCTGAGGATGGGGTTTGCGTTGGATATGATTCACCGGTGGAGGGGAGGAAGGTTGTTTAATGGGATTAACCGGAGGGATAACAGTGTGCTTGGGTTTGCTCTTGCTCTTCTTCTCTTCTTTTCCCTTATCTTTGGTCTTGAATTTGTCTCGTGAGAAGAAGTGAGGGAGAACCATTGGAAACTTTTTTTTTTTCTTCTTTTTTTCGATCGAATCGGGACGAAGGCGGTGGAATTGTGCGGATTGGCCGGAGTCGGTATACAGAGAGATATACGCTGTGTATAGCACGTTGTGTAGCAGAAGAGCTCAAAAGAGACGGTGGAAGCAGTTAGAACACATTAATCCATGATCCAGTCAAATTCGGATACAATTCGGTGGTAAATAGCTGTATATTTAGTGGTTGTATCTTGGTGACGGTGGCAGTGGAAGAAGATGAAAAACCAGACCGCTCATATAAAAACCTGGAAGACAGCTGATATATAACAGAGAAATACCAATCTGAACTGTTCGCTGGCCCGTCGATCTATTCTGACAGGCCAGAATTAAGAAATCAATAAGAAACCACGAGTGACGAAGGAGAAGAAAAGAAGCGCAGCAGATGGGAAAAAATCATGGAGGCTGGACGAGCTGCTGGTCTGTGTTTAGCGCAGTCACAGTGGGATTGCCGGGCCGTGTAAGTACTGGTTTTTGGTATTTTACAGAGACTATTAGAATGATTATTCTGCTTTTCGTGGACAGCAACCAGTAGCAGTAGTGGAAGGTACGGAATCCTGTAGATGGTGTGGCTATCCGAGTCTGTACCAGAGTACGGGGTTCCGAAAGGACATCTGTACCGATGTTTGTTCCCGCCAAAAGTCCAACAATCAATCCATCTGTCACATTTGTCCCCCCTATTACTCGCTCTCATCTTCTTCTTTAATAGTCTCCAGCGCGTGTCGCTCGCGTTGCCCATCACGTCCATCACCTTCCCACGGGCCACGCCCATGACTAGTACCAGTAGTAGCAGCAGTAGTATTAACGTTATTCAACAGCTCATCGAGCCCAAGCTCCGTCTCAGCTTCCCGGGCCACATCCGCCGCCTCCCGCTTGATCCGAGCCTGACTCTGACTTGAAGATGTGAGCTGCTGGACCAGCGGGGTGATGATGCAAGTAGTGTAGTCGCGCGTTGTTTGTTCCATAAGACGCGTGGTGATGGAGATCAGATCGTGTTCGATCTTGTCCAGCAGCTTGATCAATTCGGATTTAACTCGGTCGGTGCTATGCTGGAAGAGCTCGATTCCGGTGCTTTGGGTGCGGATGTGTTCTCGCATACGGTGGAACATGCCGGAGCCTGTTTTGTTTGATTTTAAATCACTTTAACTTTAACAGTATAGGGGATGATAATATTACCATTTTCATAGGCGCATTTCAGGTACGCGGGATGCAAGTATTCTTCCACACCAACGGCAAATTCTCGGTTGATTCCGCGTTGCTTGCGTCTTGCTCTGTTGACCGTGTGGACCACATCTCTCTTCATTACCTTGTACTGAACCTTCCAAATTTCTTTGAGCTCGTTCTTGATTTCGTCGGAGAGGATGATCTCAGCGGCTGAGATCGCATGGGTATGGAACGCTTGCAGATGAGTCTTCATCAACTGGGTGAACCAGTCGACTTCCAGGGGCATCTCATTTTCAAAAGCACTTGACAGGTTAGCTTTTGCAGAGATAGCAGCTCAAGATACCTTACTTTATCCAATCGCACAGCAATGGTTCAATGACAAGATTGGCCCTACACTGTCAGTATTGAACACACCAAGCACGGATGCCACTTACAACTCCTGGTTCCAGTTCTGTGGAAGTTAGCTTGGACACTCGTAAATAACAACATAATGTACTAACATGGAATCTAAAAACACCCTGTCGGCAACAGACGGCTTTGTACGTGTTGTAGTTGAGGTCGCTCCAGTCCTTGACGGTCTCATCACACTTCTTGCTCGCCAAAATCGAAGCATCGCCTGCGACGTCAATAATTGCACTTCGCCCAGCTTTGTCGATATGCTCATCGCTTACCAAAATTGCGAATGACGTTCAGAGTCAAAATATCGCAAATCCCCTGCATCAATCCCTCGCACGTCCGCTCAACTTCCTGCAACGCAACAGTCAGCCACCCAACCAACCACCCAAAACAAAAGAGAAAAGAAAAGAAACGCACCCTCTTAAAACTCTCCTCAGCAATATAATACCTCGCCTCGATCTCGACCTTTTTCCCCTGCGAAACCACCCGTGCCCCATCCTCCACCGTCGCCCACAACCTAATCGAATCCAACACCCTCCGCAAATGAAACAAGAACCTCAGCGCAGACGCCTCTCTCGCCTGCTCTGTCACTGTGATGCAATGCGCCTGTAACTGCGGAATCTCCGTCTGCTCAAGAGCACTAAACCCAGAAACGGGCGCTTCACGACGCAAGCGGCCCTGGAGTTTCTGGTACGCACACGTTGAGACGCAGAAGACGGAAAGGTCTTGTTCGAGGGCGTGGCAGTAGCTAGGGTCTTGTGTGGAAGACGGTACGTGTCGGGACCTGCTGTGGAAGGCGTGGATTCCACGCGCAAAGTCATGTTTGAGTTCTTTTTTGGAGTAAGTGTTGCGGGCTTGGATATATTCGTGGATGAGGTTGGTTTGGAGGACTTGATTTTCATGTTCTAGGGTTTCTTTGGTGTAGCGCTCGGTGGAGAGGGCTCCGTAGAGGCTGGTTAGTCCTTTGCGGCGGTCGTTGAGGGTGCGGGTGTCGTCTTCTAAGACTAAGTCTGAAACAAGGCCTGAATTCGACTGCATCTCACAGGTATTGTCGAGAGCAGGCCGCTGTACAGAAACAGAAATGCTCTTCTTGTGCTTACCAGGTGAACTACCCTGCGAACCACCACCCTCAGAACAAACCCCCAACTCCTCCAACCGCTCAGCAATATCTAGAATCTCACTCTTAGCACCCACCAACCACTCCTCAAGAACCCCAATATCCTCCAACCCCTCCCCCAAATCCGGCGACACGGATTCCCTCTTCAGCAACGACTCTGGTACCTCACTCACAGAAACATCATCGGTCTTAGTGCAAATGAACGTCAAGTCATTCACAGCGCCGTCCATAAGCAACTGCACCCGCATGTTCTGTCCCAACAGGCCCTGCGCGACTTTATCGTCGACGGCGCGGTTGATCGGTGCTACAAACCAGTGCGCGCTGCATTTCTTCATGTATTCCTCTGCGGCGGCGACGCGCGCGGCGTTGGAGTCGAAGATGCCGGGGAGGTCGACTAGGGTTGCGCCGGTGGAGAGGGCGCAGGCTCTGGTGTAGATTCGGACGACGCGCACGAGGGGCCAGTAGGCTGTCATTATAGTAGTTTTAGTTGCGGGATGATTGTCTAAGATGGTTTGCATGGGTGCTTTGCCTTTGCCTGTGTCGTTGGTAGCGGTCTTGGAACATTTGCCTTTGCTGTCGATATACACGGCAAGGTCTCTCGCAAATGCCTTGGGATCATCACTCTCCACAACTATAGTCTGCCCAAGGACATCACAAACACCATCCTTCCTCAAAAGCCCCTCAACATCCAACTCCTTAATCTCCGTCACGCTCAACACCGGATACACGGCACGTATCTTCTCTATGGCCACCGCAGCCTCGGAGTTCCCACCCAGCCCCCGATCACCCAAACTACCCTCATCACCCTTACACTCCTTCAAATCCCCTACCAGCGCCCGAAGCTCCCTCTTCCACTCCCCCCTCGAAACAAACTCCACCTCCGCTCGATACTTCTTCCCCGAGCGATAATTATACGCAATCTCCGTCGCAGCAACCGTGGAAGCGTGCATGCAGTTTGTCCCCAGCAGATTCTCCTCGTCGATAATTGCGTTGATCAGCGAGGACTTGCCGGCGCCTGTGCTACCGATTATCCCGATGATGACTTTGGGGGGTGCCGCGTATTGTTTTATTTTGGTGATTTCGGAAAGCCAGTCGGAGACATCGGAGGTGTTTTCGATTTCGGGCTTTGAGTTGGTGAGGAAGGCTTGCAGGTTGTTGAGGGTTTGGATGCCTTTGGCAACAGCAGTTTCGAGGCGGGATAGAATGGGGTTCATTGTAGATTCAGATTGGGGTTGAATGCCGTAGAGATGGGAGGCAATTTCTTCTGTAGATGTTGGGTGAGTATCTGTGTTGTCTTCGTCGCTGTCCTGCGTCTCGAGCGAGTTGACATCGATATTCATTCTTCGTCCGATGCGCTCGCCCAGCAAGGCGTCAAATGTAGTCACTGTCCCGTTAACCCATCAACCCATGATTCACTCACTATTTCAGAGCCCCTGTGGATAAAAAAGGAACATACATGGCATAGCCTCCTCCCCCTGCACACCACAACTACCACCACCCGCTCCCCTCGCTTGATAATACCTTATATAAACCTCCACGAAGAAATTCTCATACATCGACCCATCAACCAGCACCCCATGCTCTGCCAAACTATCCAGATATCGTGCCCTCTCGACATAGATATCGTGCAGCTTGGGAGAGATGTGCGGCCATGATCGGTCGAAGGTTAGGGTTGAGGGGTCTGCCGCATCTCATCAGCTCTTCTCTTTCTCCACAAAGGAAGTATACAGAAGAGTTCTGGGAAGAAAGCGTACCAATATCACCACCACAAGTATACCAAGCGCGGATTTTTTGCTCGGTCGTGTAGTGGAATCTAGCAATGTTGTCTTGTGTGCTCATGCTGGTTAGATTGTGTTGCGATGCGTGGGTTGGGGATAGATTCTATATTTTTCATCAAATTTCCTTTCACTTCGTCTATTTGCAGCTAAATGGTCAGCCGTACCTGGAGCTCAAACGAAGATTCAGAATCCAAGTGAGGGTCAATTTCTGATGGAGGCATATATCGTCCTGCATCCAACGAGCAACGTGTAGAGGAAGGAGTAAGTAGGAGAGGCAGAGAGATAGAGCGAAAAGAGGAATGAGAGGAGGAGTATATAAAAGAGGGGCATGGTTTGTTTACTGTCTTCAATCCAGGTGCCTGATTTTGGTATTGAATGGGTATAAGCAATGCTTGTCGATGGAGGTGTGTACAGTGGTGAGGTGATGTGGGAAAGTGATAGAGCAACATGAACAAATATGAACATGAACATTGCAAAGAGGTATCTTAATTAAAACTTCATAGATATAATACAGAATCAAGACAAAGGCTAAAACAAAAGACCACCAATGTAAATGCAATACAATAATCCAGCAAACGCTATTTCCATGCATATCGTATACAAAACAAAAGGAAAAAGAAAAAAGAAAAAGCCCAAATAGAACAAGCCTAAGGACCAGGCGACCGATTCATCCGTCTCGCAATGGCACCCCATCTTGACACCTGTCTCGGACGACGATTCTGATGCTGATATTGAGGATTCGACGTCAACATCGGCTGCGCCGCGAGGATGCGATCGTAATAATGGTTTTCGTACGGAGGTGGCATGTCATCACTGTCCATATACCGATCACGGCTCTGGCTCTGGCTCTGCCCTAACCCCCGCGAAGCTGTATGGTATGGTTCTGTAAACTGGGACTGCGGGATTGAAAGCGCGGGTGCTGTGTTCCCCGGCGTGTGGCGCTCATGAGCAAGCCATGTCTGTTGGGTCTCGCACCAGAAGAGGGTGTTTCTGCATCGCGGTCCGTTGCTATGCGCGTGATGGTTCGATAAATCGGACTCTGATACGCTATATCCGTTCGACGAGGACGAGGGCGGATGCAGGAACCCTGGGGGCTCGTCGTTGTAACTCCTCCGTCTGATCTCTGGATTCTCGTCTTGGTTTCGATAGTATCTGCGCAGCGCGGTGGATCCAGAAGATGCCGGCCTGGGCGGGTAGTCGTCATAATTGAACGAACTCCGGTACGGTGTTTGCGCCCATGGTGTCAATGCCGGCGTTGATGGAGTAGGGTCGAGGTGTATCCGAGGAATCTCCGTGCCACGCGGAACCCAAGCGGAAGTACGGACATTGAAACTGGAATCTGGTATTGGAGGACCTTCAAGCGAGGAAAGATCCATGGTGCCTTTGCGGTATGGAAAATTGAAAGTGGGAGTGTATATGTTCGCGAACCATGGGACTGACCTGCGCAATCGTCGGGTGTCACATATATATAGGTACTAATGACGAATGGAACCGCGTGAAGTAAAGTAAGCGACATCGTATTCCAGAAAGAAGGAAGGATAAAAATAATTATAAACATAAAGCGACACCGTATCGAAGGCGGTGCTAATAATCCTTTCATCCTTTATCGGGCCTGAAGCAGGTTGTGAGCTACCCAACTTGGTAATTGGTAAAAGGCTACACCTTTGGAAGGCTCTTTTTTTTGAAGAACACTAACTACTGCAAGAAAATCATCCTACATACTAGGAACAAAATAAATGCGCCTAACCAACAAATGACGATCAAACAAAGAATCGTGGGGGATATTTCCTTGAAGTTTCGGGCAAAAAACCCTTGACACTGCCACACGCGATATCCTCATGTCATCGTCCAAGCCTCGAGATCGTACTCGCTAATGGATACTTTAATTTGCCATATGACCAGTAGGGCTGAATCACGGGGGCCAAATGTACGGTGTGAGCAATATATAAGTTCGCTCTGCCCCATGGAAGGATGCTTTGCTCCACGGTGTTCGCTGGTCAGCCCAGCGGAGACAAGGCGTTCCCTACAGGCCTAGTTGTACGGAAGTCTACGAACTGGTCACACAATTAGACTCGTAAATAATTACAATGCATAGACTGAAGATGATATACTAAAACACGGGAACATCACAAAGGAAATAAAACAAACTGGATTACTTCGAAGATTGCACCAGATGTGAAAGCTTTCATGAGTTACATTAAATCGTACTCAGCCACCAAGCGCTTCACATTAATATAAACTCCGAAGCGATCCAGGAAGCCCAAGAAATAACAAAAATAGGTATAGAGAAGAATAAAAAAGGGGATATAATGATTAACTCTCCCGAAAAACCACAAAACTAAATGACAAACCCCACGACGCTTCAACCATTCACACCAGTCCACCGGGGATCAAGAGGAACCCACCCAGGCAGCCAGAGCGACCGGGGCTACATTATACACAAGAATGGGATAATTTAAGCCAAGAAGAAGGCCATGGCGGCGGCGGCACCAGCGAAACCGAAAGAGTTGCTGACGGAGCTGGCAGCACCGGTGAAGAGGGAAGAGGGAGCAGAGGTGGAGGCGGAAGCAGAGCCGCTGTTCCAGTTAGCATATATTCCATGTATAGATCAATTGATAGAGGGAATAAAAAGCTTACCTAGGGTTGCCACCGGCGGCGCCCTGGCCAGAGGGAGCGGGGATCACGGGAACCGAGCTGGTACCCTTGGCAGCAGCGCCAGAGGGACGCTGACCGGCGGGGCCGGAGGGGGTGACGGGCACCTGGACAGTCGAGTAGGTGACAGTGGGAATGCAGGTGGTCACAGGGATAACCGAGGCGCTGCTGGTGGGGACCTGGACAGGCACAACGGGGCTGGAGGGACCGGCAGCAGGGCTGGAAGGAGCCGGGGCGGGGCCGCTGGGGGTCTCAGCGGGAGCGACGGGGCTGCTGGAAGGAACCTCGACAGGAGCGACGGGGCTGCTGCTGGAAGCAGGAACAGAGCTGGCCACCGCGGGGACGGAAGAGGTGATAGCCTCAACAGCCTGGGGGGTGGAAGTCTGACGGCTGGGGCAGTCGGTGACGGTGGGAGCACACGAGGTGATGGTCACATCCTCGGTGGAGTAGACGGTCTCGAGGTCACCGTTGGGGAGGGCGACAGCAATGCCGGCGAAGAGGGCAACGGAAGCAGCAGTGAAACGCATTTTGATTGATTTGGGGGTTTTGTGGTTTTTTAAAATAGAATGTAAAGAGAGTGGAAGATAGTTGGGATATCAAAGGATTGATATATAAAAGAGTGACTGACCGAAGTCGAACGAAGAGAGAACGGAGAGAGAAAGACTTTGGTTTATTGAGCTTGGGAGAGAACAAAAAGAAACGATGAGGAAACGGGATCCGGGGCCCTCTTTGTATGGGTTGGGAGATTAGCCCTGAGGATCGGCAGTCGACAAAAATATCCTCAAAAAAAGGAGAAGTGGAGTAGGGTAGGCGGTAATACGGTGAGACACCGTACGGAGACTCTGTAGGTCTGTGGCGAATGTAATACAATACACTATATACATAGTGTGGGTTGATCCCGTCATTCGTTTGCTGTTTTAGGAGTCCGGGCTGACAACTTTCGGGCGTGGCCTGGAACCCCTGAGTCTGCGTATGTATTCGTACAATACTGTACAAACTTGTACAGTATTGCATAACTTGCATCTGTATACAGGCATAATTGTATGTTATGGGTACTCTGTAAATGTATCTACTATGTTTGTGCTCTACAGGTACAAGTATGGACTCTGTAGTGTCCCAAATTGTACAAGTACCCCTGCCCAAGCCACACCGTTGTCGTTTCAGTTCCTGACCACCACACTCCCCCACCAATCAGAGACATTAAGCACATGCGCGGTTTTCTTGGCGATGGGTCTGTTCCTGAAGCGTTGGGCCACTCAAGCCTTTGGAAGTCCCGCTATGGGTCTTTTCCTTTACTTTTAATCCAATGGTAAATTATACAGTGGGTTATGGTCCACTTGTAACATTGGCGTGATACCAACTTTAGCCTCGTTTCCTTTTTTCGGCTTCTTTGATTAATTATTCAGGATAATTCCATACTGTTTTTACCAGCCAAATAGAGCCCTGAACATGTCAATTTATTCATCTCATTATCAAACTTTATGCATTGAACAGATTCATTGATTATTCTAGAGGAAGGAGTTCTATTTTCAGACTAGTACTGTACCCTGTAGTGCTTATCCAGTCTTGACACTGCCAAGTTCTGTCTGTTTGTATTGTTGTAACTTCGAGTACGGGGTACAATACATACTGCACAAACACATGCTATCCGACACGGAGGAACCACGGCAATTCTGCATCGCTGAGACTACTATGAACGTCCAACCTTCCGAGGGGAATTCCTCCGCAGGATCCGAGCCACTGTGGCTAGTATCTTTTCAGTCTCACTGAGGATGATCGGTGGGCTCGTGCCATACGGGATACCCTACAGAGTCCATAGTACTCTGTACTCCAGAGTACTCTGTAGAGTTCATGTCGATATTCAGGAGTATACAGAACAGGTCCAGACTATCCTGTCTCTGATTACCGACCCTTCAACTATTAAACATTATATATATTCTATGGGGCTTCTTTGATGACTTGACTTGGAAGTATCAATTCTCGTACTATAAATACCGCCAGGGTCTCGGTCTTCGATGCTATTCTTAACCTCTCCTTTTCGGAGTTCTGCACTGTATGGAGATAGGAGCCTCTTCGGAGGACTCCAGAGTACGGAGTATCCCGACTACGCCACTGTATCTAATAGGTTGAACTTTGCGAACCTTGTCTTAACCTTTCAAAATGACTCTTTCGTCCTGAGGTGTGCAGAATACGGAGAAATATTCGCCTCTGAGAGACTGAGAACCGGAGTCTCGGTCCACCGATCAACAGGGGAACTGTATAAGAGCAGCAGAGGATCCTGTTATATGCATGTCCAGCATAAAGGACTGGATTCGGTCGATTTACGGGATAAGCAGCATAGAGTTTGCATGTTGTACAGGGCACAGAGTAGATTATGTAGAGTCCTCCGTACAGACTCCCATGTACTCTGTAGAGCAACCTCCGTATATCCTCGTTGGACCATATCGGGGCATCCCCCGTACCCCTAAGATGTGCTAAGATATGCTCAAGATCTTTTCCATGCATAACACTAACGCCAGTCCTAATGCTGAGTCCATGTCTTAATCTGTTTCTTTCTTTAGCATATGATCACAATCAAACATACCATACATAGCAACATTCATCTGCTATCCATCACCCTGGAAGCGATCGTGGCGCTTCACAGCCTCAACCGTCCAAACTGTCACTATTTTTGCTCTCAGTGGGTCAAAGCTGTGCTGAACATGTCAAATCTGTATCTGAAGATAGAATATGATCGCATTTTGATGCATCGCCATATTGTCTTCTTGTCTTCTAGTATATATAACTACTTGCATATTCAGTTACTCTTGTTAAGTAGATAAATGTGATGCCTGCCAGCCTTTAGGCGCCTACAAACCGCCGGATCCACCCCGTGACCATTGAACACGCCATCCACCGTCAACAACCAACTTTTTTTCTTCTCTCTTCATTCAACTCGACTTTCGAGATTTCTCTCGTTTGGTGCGTTCGTTTGTATTAAATCCCATCTCTAAAGGTACGTTATTAGCGAGGGTTCTTACTCGACAATGCGATGCTGACATCTCACAGCTGCCGCGTGTTCAGCCTGACCCCACGGCTACAGATCTCCTCACTCTCTCTCACTACTCCCTCTCTCTTATTCAATCGTTATCCCCCAAACCATCGCCAAAGTGTCCTCCAACAACACCGCCGATCTGGCTACTGCCGCTGATCCCAACGAGTTGTTTTTGCCTGGTGACAGGCAGAACAACCTCGTTGATAATATGTCTTCCTCAACCGCCGCACCTGTCCCTCTCCTCCGACCGCCCGTACCGGGAAGGAATCGCAACAACAGCAATGCTCCCAAGCCCAAGTTGACGTTGGGCATTCCGCCATCTCCCAATACTCGTCCGCTCGTTAATGGCAATCCTGTCCCTGCCACCCAGGCTGCTCCGCCGCAAATCCAACCTCCTCGTCCCGCAAACCGCCCGGCGCCTCCGCAACTGCGACTCGCAACCCCCATGGGCAGCAGCTCTGAAGTACCACAAGAAATGCCTCGGATGGTCAACGGGAGACCTGCGCCACCGCCCCTCGTGACTACCAACGTGAACGATGCAAACAATCATTCCGGCAATTATACTTACCTCGACGGGAAAGCCAGTGGCCCCGCCTCCGCTTCGTCGTCGAATTACTCGACCCTTTCATTCGCTATGGGTCTCCGTCAACCGCCCGGCGGCACGCCAGATCCTTCGTCCGCCATAAGCTCCGTTTACTCTGATCGCGAAAACGGGGTACCGGAGCGCGACAACAGCAGTGTCAACGGGCTCATTCCCGATTTGGACAAGTTGAGTCTGGAGAAGGGCAGGCCCCTTGATGTTGATGACTTGGATGATGAAGGGTGGCTAGCCGCTAGTGAACAAAAGAAGATTGTCGAACTGGGGAGTCTGGGCGAAGGTGCTGGTGGTGCAGTAACAAGGTGCAGACTCAAGGAAGGGAAGACTGTGTTTGCATTGAAGGTTGGTTGAACATGGTCGCTTGGTATCTACGCACGCATGCTAATAACATCAGATTATCACTACGGACCCAAATCCTGACGTCAAAAAGCAAATTGTTCGAGAACTCAATTTCAACAAACATTGCGCTTCGGATCACATCTGCCGCTACTACGGTGCATTCATGGACAAGTCGACTGGTACCATTTCAATCTCTATGGAATTCTGTGAAGGTGGAAGCTTGGACAGCATTTATAAGGAAGTTAGGAAGTTGGGTGGTCGCACTGGTGAAAAGGTGCTGGGCAAGGTGGCCGAAGGTGTCTTGAATGGTCTGACATATCTTCATGGGAGGAAAATTATCCATCGAGGTGGGTCTTCTCAACCCCAGAGACAATATTGGCCATGACTAATCCGCACAGATATCAAACCATCCAACATCCTTCTATGTCGAAATGGTCAAGTGAAGCTGTGCGACTTTGGAGTTAGCGGTGAATTCGGAACCAAGGGTGATGCCAACACGTTTATCGGAACCTCGTACTATATGGCACCGGAGCGAATCACAGGTCAATCATATACCATCACATCCGACGTTTGGTCACTCGGTGTAACTCTGCTCGAAGTCGCACAACATCGCTTCCCCTTCCCTGCCGACGGTACCGAGATGCAGCCTCGCGCCGGTTTGATCGACCTCCTGACCTATATCGTCCGCCAACCGATCCCCAAGTTGAAGGATGAGCCGCAAAATGGTATCCGCTGGTCTGATAGTTTCAAATACTTTATTGAGTGCTGGTATGTACTGTGCATCCCCCTGGTTAAATACCTGAAGTCTAACCGGTTTCAGTCTTGAGAAAGAGCCTCCCCGCAGAGCCACTCCTTGGCGGATGCTGGAACATCCCTGGATGGTGGACATGAAGGGCAAGAAGAAAGTCAACATGGCCAATTTCCTGAAACAAGTGTGGGACTGGAAAGAGTAGAGATTTGACATGTCCGCTCTGCCCGTCTCAGCTTTACCGCATCCCTTTTCGTTCAACCCCGCGCCCGATTTACGTTTCATCCCAGCGATGAAACTTGTTTCTTATCTCGATCCTTCCTATAATACTCTCTGCATATGTCACGGCCTCTCCTCTGATGCTTATACCTCACGACAAACGGCAGGCCCCATGGTTGACCCGGTCGTCAACCCAGCATGAATCGTGATACGACGACACTCCTTTTACCATAACAGCGTCTGTTTCTTGTCATTCCTTTGAGGACGGTGTTTTAGGACCGTCATTTATCATCTCTTTCACGTCTTTCCTTGATTATATTGGGCAACTTTTACACATATCTTTTGCACTGCGACCTCATGTTCAGGTCATGGGTTAAAAGCAGGAAACTATCAGTGGTCAGCAGTGCTGCCGTGCTGATGCATTTATTGCTTGTTTTCTTTTTGATTTTGTTGGGTACATGAAGGTTCTGGAACTGGTACATTTGGTGTTGTTGATTTCTTTTGATTGAATGTATCATTGTCATATGTTGAGGTGCAGGACAGGTATATATTTAAGAATCTACTGCTTCTATATCGCTTGCATACGGAGTACATACACACTCTAATTCAGGCCCAGAGAACCTTGTATAATCATAATACTCCCAGTGCCAAGTGGATCGAGATTCGATATGCAATCACCTAAATCGCCAGGTACCAACTGTGTGACACCTTATTCCATCATTTAGTATTATCTAAGCCTCTCGCTCGTTCGGTTATTTTGTTATATATTTTACTATCTCGATCCACGATCAAAACATGGATAACCATTCACATCTCTTCCAAAACCCTTTAATCCTTATCGAAGGGGCTGTAGGCTCACAGTTTGCACACACACACACACACACACACACTCTCTCTCTCTCTCTCTCTCTCTCTCTCTCTCTCTCTCTCTCTCTCTCTCTCCCCACGCGAGTGACATTCGATGGCTTGGGAACCACCAGCCCCGAATGTCAAGAAAGGTGAGAAGTGAGCCCAGTCGAACAATGTTTGAGATATCCCCCTTGCCCGGCGGACCGTTAGGACCGGGTTTTGTGACCCTGAAGATTGAGGCATTGATCAGAGCCGAAGACAGCTATAATTCACAGATTATGGCGGTGCAAATCCTAGATGCCAGCCCTGATCTTGATGGTAGTTTCTTCTCTGCTAGTCGAACGGTTGTAGTCAAGATCTATGCCCGCTCTACGTTGACAATGGAGAAATCTGCGTGAGTTTATTTCGTAGCATGGATCGGTGCTACACCCATGATGCTCGCGCTTATGAGCTGCTTCCCTTTTACCATAGGTCTCGGGGAGATGAGTTGCCGGTTTCTCGTTACTATGGGTTATATCCGTTGATATCACAGGCAACTGGGACTCTTGCCATTCGACTGATCCTGCTTGAATATATAGGCGGAATGAACATTTCAGATGCGAACCAGGACATCTTCCTTCGCCTCCTATAAACACACCCACTAACAGATGATGAAGTCCATCGTCGACTCTGAAAGTTACCTCTTCGAACGCGATATATGGCTCCACAACGTGTGTCCCCGAAACATCATCGTCGCACAAGACGCTGACGTTGATTCATTCTCTAACCCGTCCTTTCCATGATCTCAATACCCAAAGACTCGTCTTTGTGGACCTCGCCTACACTCTCTTTAGACGCATGTGGGATAGTGCGAATCTCGAGGAGTGTAAGAACGACAGATGTCAAAACGCTATTTCTGAATTCTCAGATGTGAAATTGGAATATATGCCCTTTACCACTCCCTTTTCTTTTCTTTTGTTTTTTTTTTTTTTTTTTACAATTCTCTGTTGAAAACGAGCATCGTGTTTTTCTGCTACAGGTAAATGCCAGTAATGTTGGGCTCGGAATCAAAAGAACACGTTCTGTGTCTGAAGTTCAATTGGAAGTGAAACCAGTACGCGACTGTTCAATCTGGAAGACTCACGAACAGAGAAACGAATGTGTTCCCTTGGGGTAAAACTCGCCCAATTCTCATGATTGAGTACGTTGCACATCAGATCATCCTAATGGTGGAGTGCTGCAGAACTCCGCGGTGACAAGGATCCTTAGCTACCAGGTTATACATCTAGTCAATTTCTGATTCGGGAATGGACCGGACCCAGAATCTCGTTTTCATGACAAGCACCTCAATCAAGATATGACTGCCGGAAGCGTTACAAATTTGTTGTCGCAGAATTCTTTGTCTCTGCTCGGTTGGATTTCTGCCCACGGACCATTGTGCAGACAGTTCCACAAATGTTTGGTTGGAATAGTTGCCAGCCCTATACCATGGGTGGGCGAAAGAAGCCGCAGGTCGACGGACCGTGTCGAACCTTTGAATTCGCTGATATACGTTCCTTTGACCTAAAAATTTGCGGTCGTGGAAATAAAAAACGAGCAATGCGTTTCAATCGAATATTCCAATTCTTGGACGCTGCGCTAAACCACTCGAAAAGCATACAAACACTGAAGAACTCAGAAGAATACCAAGAGTCACAGGTATTAGTTGATTTCGTTGAGCATAAAAGTCGAGGAGGTTGATCACGGCCATATGCCAGAAGCTTCGATCCAGCCGTGCATCGCTACAGTTGGCGCTAGAATAGGGCAGTAGTGTGGCGGACGACACACTGTACTATTAGACTCCCAAAAACGCATAAATGCTTAAAACCGTTGTGTCAGAGCGGGATCGCTCGGTTTTAAACCTTCTTTTATCCCAAGAGACCACGACGTGTCCACTGATGGAGAACTTCGCCGAAGGTAATACCGAGAGAGTACAGATTATTGTGCATAGGGCCACGCTGCTGTTTATTGGTCTCATCGGTGATATACATACCAGGTGGACAGTGTCCTTGAAGAATGAGATCCTCTGGGCTTCAAGGCCTCATATCAATCGACTTGATGGCAGCCACGATGTCGTTAAACCTAATTTTAAGACTGTGTTACCTATGGGGAGTCTTGCGTTGGTAAAAACAACGATTTCAACGGGGGTTTCCCAACACTCGAATGACTGGTGGTATGTGCGCAAGTGTCTTCATTTAACATATGCTTTCACCTCCAATTTTCCTGTGCCTGGGTTTTTTAGGAGTCGTCGCGTTGATGTCTCGACGAGAAACAAGTTCCACTGGATGAACCCACAGACGGGGACCGTTCGAGGTCTTCTAGGCTTTGTTTCATAGATCTCAAATAAACGGAATTCACACATGACTTCGCTTACTTTCTTCAATATGAAAAATCCAGTGGCGCGCTCGTGGTGCATGATTAAGTGGAAGATCCGGCAAATGCCTGCAAATTAGTGCCTTTGGTCGTTATGCAATCTCGGACACTATTATGGTAAGGCACCATGGTTCAACAAAAAGCCATATCTTGAATGATCCCAGTGCCGATTTCTTTAACTTTCGGGAGCAATGCGAGGGCATGTAGTATGGATGAAAAGTATGTCTTTGTCTCGATATTCGACATGTCTTTTATAGCAGAGTTTGGCTTTGCGGTAAGGTAACTTGCCATTGAATGCCATTGAATGCCAGTGAACCAAAGAAAGAAATTCATGGACGATACGAACTGGAGATGGCCTGTAAACACCCATATGGGCGGTTTCTGATGGGAAACCTGGCATATTCGAGGTGCTTGCCATTATGATATCTTTTCAGGAAGATGATCTGTTTTCATGCTGATGGAGATGAGAGCTCGGTCTCCGTGCTGAGAGTGGTTAATGGTAGATGTTGGGTCTGGGGATGGTGAATAGTGATAGGAACGAAAAGAAGCCAAAGGTTTTTTTTTTTTTTTTTTTTTTGTCAATGAATGCCATAGGCCAGTTTAGACAGATTATGTGGGTTAGGTCTTTCGTATCATTGAACGGACCTGGCTACTTCCTGCTTAGGGCCAAGCGTCTACAGGTCAATAACGACGAGCGAGCATTAAATTAGAAGGACATGTCAGAAGATGTCTAATCCATATTCGTGCCTATTAAGCTCATCAATAAAATACAGCATGTATACATAGCACATAAAAGCCACTCAATAGCCAAAGTACATAAAATCCAATTCGCCCGCTTACCACGTCATGATCCTCATAAGCCGAACCAAAAAAAAAAAAGAAAAGAAAAGAAAAGAAACAGACAGAGACAGCAATCACCGATTAACCGGCTGAGCACCCAAAACCCAACCAATCCCACTAGCCAACCCCCCAGTCACCATGTTACTAACAACATCTCTCTTACGCATCCGGTCCTCGCTGTCTGCTTCACGATCGTCATCGCCATCCACCCAATCGTGTCCCGCAGGACGAGATGTCGACGTGCCAGCCGCCGCCATTCCGCGGAGAGGAAGTGTGTTCTTGTGAAGAGCCATGGCGGCGCCCCGGGCGACTTCGAAGAGTCCCATAGGCGCTTCTTCGTGGGAGCGGTTTTGTTGTTGCTGTTGTTGGTGGGCCCGCGCACGTCTGGCGTGTTGTTGCTTCGTTTCGAGTGCGTCTTGTTCGCTCTCACTGGGGCCAAATCCACCTGGGACCATGGAAACGGTGTCGCCTTTTGTGTCCCAGATTTCTTCTTCTTCGCTTTCTTGGGAACGGAGCACGCTCATTTCCTCGTCGCAGCGGCGCCAGGCGCCGAGTATCTCGGGGAGAGGGTCGGCGTATGGAACAAGGACTAATGCAAGGGAAAGAAGCTCCATGCGTTGGGAGAGCTGATTAATTTGGGATTGAAGGCTGGGAGGTGATGAGGTGGCGGGGGAGCGGTAGCGGCCTGCATTGTAGACCGCACGCCAGGAGATGTCATCCTTGATGGAGGTGGATGAGGGTGTCTGAGTAGCAAGACGTGTGAAAATGTAGGAGTATGCGGTGCCAAGATCGTCGGAAGCGAGGGCGGAGGATATAGCCAGGGAAATTACCCGTCGTTCGGCAATGATAGGTGCGTCCTCTTCAGAAATTGGAGTGTGCTCGTACGAGTCACTGTCCGATGGTGTGGGCGGAAAGCCTGCTGCAACCAAGTTCCGCCCAATAGAAAGAAGGTCATCCAGATTCGTATACCCCTTAGTATTCTGATCGAGTACCTTCTCAATCAGAGAGAGAGGATCCTGGTGAACCCGGATGCTGACTGGTTGGAACGGAACGCCGTGTTGCAATGTGAGCGAGTAGAATGACAAGGCATGTGTTGCTGAGATGAGAGCCTGGATCTGCTTGAATGACACAGAGTCGGGGAAGTGTGACTGGAAAGTTTGCAGGATATCGTATGCCTTTTTCATTCCTCCTCGTGTTCTGTTACCATTGCTAGCATTGTCGTAAGCCGTGGTGGTGGCGTCCTTTACAGCCACTTCAACCTGCGACGCTTGCAGAGGTGTTCTCAAATCTGTGTAAATGCTCACAGCTAGCTTGTATTCTAGGGAAATTAGCACTGAGCGTTCCAACTTTTGTGGGCCATGCTTACCCTTAACCTCCAATAACGCCTTCAAGATTTCTGTCTCTACAATATCCCGCGGGACTCTCCAGAAAAGACCGTGGTAAGATCGCTTTGTTTGCGTTTCTCCTGCCTGCCAGTTGTGAAGCCAAAGTAGTTGCTGGCGGATCTTCATCCAGTCGCGACCCGATTTTGTGCTCCTTGTGGTGGAAGATACGACGCTGCGCAGATCCAACAGTTGCACGTCCTCGCTGTTGTGGAGGCACATGTTTGCGGCGGCGCGACTGGTCACAGGATGGCCCAGTTCGCTCAATATCTCAAGAGAGGAAAGAATGGCGCCGAGGAATGATATCGAAGTGGCGGAGGGGCGTGTTAGGGAATTTGAAGACACTAATAAGGCGTTTTGTAATAACGACGCTCGCGATGTCGATGAAATCGTATTCGTATCATAGGTAACCGTGGAAAGTGGCGAGTCTGGCAAAGATCCTTCAAGACCCAGCTGTTGGGCAGTCCGAGTGACAATCTGTACACAACCCTCCAAAGTCTGCCCACTCGTATCAGAATTCGCGTAGACCACTGCAAGGCCACTTTGACCATGTCGGGCTTGCAAATCCGCCAACTCATCACCCTGGTATTGCCCATTTGCATCCCCATAACCTCCGAGGTCGACATCTTGAGGTCCCTTCCAGTCTGTATAGGCACCCACAACGCTCTTCAGGTCTACCAAACTCCGCGACAATAGCCATTCATTTACCGGACCCCATGCAGCATGCGAAGCTGTTCGCGGTCGATACGGTCCTTGAGTAACCGTGGCAGATCCACGCTGCGCCGCTTCGTTGAGCCTCCGTCGTTTCGACCTATTGCTGCCATGAATCCAGGGACCAATGAGTCCGCGCAAGTTCTTGACTAAATCCATGTTGTCGCTGTGAGATCCTGTCATCGAAAGGAGCACATTGACAGCCGTCTGATCGTCCAAAGACTCAATCACATCCAGCGAGAAGGTTCCATCTTGGTCGGGGTAATATTCGTAGTTTAAGCGGAGTAGGGGTATCAGGCTGGAGATGAACCACGTGCATAAGACCGGCGAGCGTTCGTAGAAAGGCAGTAGGAGTTCAAGGATGAAGGGTTGAAGAGAAGTTTCGGCGTCAATTCTATGCGCGCGATGGATGAGGAATTGGGTTAAGAGGTCTGTCGTATCGTCACTGTCGTCGTCGTCGCGATATTTCAGCGGCAGTAAACGGAGCTTCCGTACACGTTTCCTCGCAGCTGCTTCTGACAAATCTTTGACGGGCGACAAATCAATATAGTCCTCCGACAGCTCTGACAAAGACGAAAAGGTATCAACAAGCTCCTGAAGCACAGGCGTATAGTACTGAGGCTCTATACTTTCGGGAAGGAAGGTCAAAAGGAGGCGTAGAACACGCTCTAAAGGAAGGTAGCCGGGAAACTGCGCCTGGAGTCGCGGAAGGGCAGCAACCTGGCCACTAGCACAGAGATGCGAGGCCAAAAGAATCGCGTGAGCACCAGACAGGCCCGCGAGCACGGCCATGTTGAATTAAATCGTAGACATTTAAGTTAATTGCTCGTAGAGGGCGATGTGGCCGGAGACGTCAAGCGGCGGACGCTCGGACCAATCAACAGCCGAACCTCCGTCCGCAATCCAACCTCAACTCCCTCTCCTACGCTTCCCACGCTAAAAGACCCCTCCATTTTTGACAGTTCTACGTGCTTCTCTTCAGGTTCATTCATAATGGCGTCTGGTTACGGTCTCAATGGCGGTATGTGTTTCTCGGTTTGCCCTTTTAGCGGTCGATTTTCTTTTTTCAGCCGGTCATAATGGCCGGGTGTGGCGCCGTGCCTGTTTTTGTTTCTCCCCCAAGGGACGTGCCGGAGGCTAACAGTACTCTTATTTAGGTCCTTCCCGTTGCTATGGTTTTTGGCAGGAAGTCCTTGGTTGCTACGTCGTCAATTCCGGCGAGGGCGAGACCGGCAAGAAGAAGTGCATGCCCGCATTGGAGGACTACTACGAGTGTCTGCACCACAGAAAAGAGGTACGCTCCGATTTGGCTCGAATGGATAGAGATGAGTGAATGGATACAAAGCCCGTTAATGGTTCAAGATGGAACTTTCGCGGGACGCGGGGAAATGAACATTTGAACAGAATGGCTTCTGACGACCGGTATCATGACAACAGGCTCTCCGCACGATGAAGATGCAGGCTGCCTACCGCAAGGCCGAAGCTGCACACCCCCGTGAGAACGCGCCTAAGGCGGAACAGATTCGTAGTCTGGGGTTGTTAGGGAATGAAGAACAGTCGGCAGATGTGTTGGCGAAGGCGTCATGAAGGAGGATGCGCATACCCGGGATACGGTGGATTTGTTACTTTACGTTTGCGCGTCTTTGTTTTTTACTCCATGCCATGGATTATGGGACTGTATAGAATGGACTATTCAATTTCGAGCTGTACGGAGTACTCTGTAGATGACTGAATATATATATCTGGGACAATGTTACATTGCCGGCTCAACTGTGCACCAACAATTTTGATAAACGACCGCGATATTTGCTCAACATTCTTTTTCTAGACTACTACGTGGACATAGACATTGCACGAGGTTTCGTTGCGTCCGTAAACATCATGACGGCATCAGAAATACGCGAGGCCTGATTGGGACGTTGTTGCTGCCTTGTGTACGAGGCAGCAACGAGTCACGCCTAAGGCAACGACATACTGGATGCGTACAACTGGAGAACTAAAGCTCCATGCGGCTGAGCTTGAACCAAGAATAATGACCGAAGCTAACATAGCTGCCATATTCTGTGCATTAATCCCGTACAATTTTAGGCAGTTCACTCTCCATTCTGCAGAATGATTTTCAAAGTATGTGTCCGTGCTGATGACTGGCAGACAATACTCTGGTATCTTGGCATACTATGCTTTGTTCTCTCTATAAATAAACAGTGAAGAACAGCAATACTCTAGTTACTCTGTACATAGAAGAGTACTCTTATTAACTATTTCATGAGCAAGAGAGATGGCATAATTTCGTCGATCGCGGCGGGCAGGGGCGGTCACGTGCTATAGGAAAACCTTTACGGGGCGTGGGTCACACCTTACCCGTTACAGCCTAGCGTGCAGGGCCCAAACATGGGCCGAAGCAGGCCCCAATGATATAAACCCGGCGGCGTGACCTCGAACGGAGCATCAGTCGTTGTTGACCTGCGCGCGCGTCTCTTAGCCGGTTTCCCTATTACGCTTATCCCTACCCACTCTCTGCGTGATTTCACGGTGGCATTTTACTCCCGTGCTATCATTGCTTATCTGGGGGTTTGATTTGCCCTTTTTTTTTTTTTTTTTTTTTTTATAACTTTTACTTTATTCCTTCACCCCCCGTTTCCGATGGCTGCGTCGTGGGTGTAACATCCCCGGTATACATACTTTCATACCATACATACGCTTACCTCCTACTATTTTAGTGCCTCTTACTTAATCCCTTTGGCTTGACTGTCGACGGTTGTTTGGAGGCACTTTTCTCTTCACTTTGTTGTTCTTTTTCGTGACTTTCTTTTTTTTCTTTTTTTTTTTTCTTTTCTGGTTGATACCCCATTACTTTTTGTGCCTGTAATATTATTTGTTGTTTTTATGCTTGACTCGCAGTGACGACCATGACTTCCAGGTATGGCTTTTCCGTCCGTCCAATCCCGTACTGCCATCACGTCGCGCTAACCTGTTTCCGTTTAGACTTGATCGTCTCGTCACGTGAGTACCCACCGCCAATTCCTGCGACAGCCAGCCAATCAGCATCCACTAATCATAAGTTCACAGATTACTCGAGACTGGCAGCACGCCTGTCATTCGCAACACAGCTGCCCAGCAACTGGCTGACGTACAGAAACAGCATCCAGATGAGCTTTTCAACCTTCTTGGACGGATCCTGCCATATCTCAGATCAAAGTCATGGGACACCCGGACAGCTTCTGCTAAGGCTATCGGCCTGATCGTCTCTAACGCTGAGGTCTTCGATCCTAACCAAGACGACGGCCAGGAGATTAAAAAGGCGGATGAGGATGTGGACGAGGTTGAGATCAAGCCAGAAAATCAATCACGTACAGATGATGGGTTGCTCCGATTAGAACAGTTGGATCTTACCTCGATTCTCAGATATGGCCACCGGTTACTGGGGAGCGCGGGCAAGGAGTACGAGTGGTCGCTGTCATCCATGGATCCGGCAACGCGACTACAACATCAAAAGAAGACACTCACCTCCCGTTTGGGGCTCGCGGGCGAGTATATCGAGGAGGACCTGATTGACGATAATGATCTTGTCAACAAGCCAGCATTGACTCCCAAGATTGATACGTCTGTCCCTACCCTCACTAAAGACAACAGTTTGCAGAGCGCGGTCGCTTCACCCAGTGAAGCTGCCAACGGCGAGGAGCCCGGCCTGAGTAAACGGCAGCTGAACCAACTCAAACGGAAGAACAAGCAGAGTGCCAAGTTGGGAGCCAACAAAGTCCGTGTGGTTGACATTTCCTCGTCCCGGAAGCCATCAGATAGCGCCCCTACTCCGACAGTGTCGACACCCCATCCGATCAAGTCCGAAAGCAACGGGGAGGAGAAGAATGGTGACACCAAACCCGACTACTTCTCGCTCGATCGAAGTGGCGATGACGACGACTCGAAGATCGTCACGGAGTTCAAAGGTGTCGAAACACCGGAAAAACCTCTATTGGAACCGGAATTGGTAGAGGAGGGTACTCCGGTTGGATGGCCGTTTGAGCACATGTGCGATTTCCTCATGATGGACATCTTTGATCCGAACTGGGAGGTTCGTCATGGTGCAGCTGTGGGCCTCAGAGAGGTTGTTCGAGTCCAAGGAGCAGGTGCTGGGCGTTTACAGGACAAGAGCCGAGTCGAGAACGATATTCTAAACCGGAAGTGGTTGGATGATTTGGCCTGTCGCCTTCTTTGCGTCCTCATGCTCGACCGTTTTGGTGATTACATTTCAGATAACGTTGTTGCTCCAATTCGGGAGACTGTTGGTCAAACGCTAGGTGCGCTTTTGTCCCAATTACCCCCGCGATCCGTCGTCACTGTTTATCAATGCCTGTACCGGATCATCATGCAAACCGATGTGGGCCTCGAACGTCCAATCTGGGAAGTCTGCCATGGTGGAATGATTGGTCTCAGGTACTTGGTTGCCGTCCGCAAAGACCTGCTCGTCAAGGACTCGAACCTTATGGATGGCATTTTACAAGCCGTTATGAAAGGCCTGGGCGATTATGACGACGACGTGCGTGCCGTCAGTGCAGCAACCCTCGTCCCGATGGCGGAGGAATTTGTCACGTCCCGCACAAGTTCGCTGGGATTGTTGATGAACATCGTCTGGGACTGTCTTTCAAATTTGCAGGATGATCTTAGCGCCAGTACGGGTTCCGTGATGGATCTCCTGGCGAAGCTCTGCACATTCCGTGAAGTCCTTGACGCCATGAAAGCAAATGCAGCCGACAACCCAGAATCTTCCTTCGGCAAACTGGTTCCCCGTCTATATCCCTTCCTCCGCCACACAATTACCAGCGTCCGTTCCGCTGTTCTCCGAGCTCTCATGACATTCTTGCAGCTGGAAGGCGAGGGCACAAATGATTGGGTAGACGGCAAGGCATTGCGCCTGATATTCCAGAATTTGCTGGTCGAGCGCAATGAGGGTGTTTTGAAGCAGTCTCTTCAAGTCTGGTCGGAATTGCTCAAGGCTCTTGAAATCCGTGGATGCTTCAAGTCAGAGACGGAGCTGTCGAGTAGCATTCAGCCCCTCGTCACATTAGCCATGGGACCATTTGGTGTTCCTCGATACCCCATTCCTATGAACGCCTCGCTCTTCATCAAGCCCTCCGGCTTGCCTTACCCAATGAGTGCTGCCGCTCCCGCCAAATCGTCCCCAAGCTCGAACAACTCAACCTCCGAACCAGGCAAAGGACGCAAACGCAAATTCGAAAAGAAAGACGTACCCCCGCCACCTCCGACATCTTCAGCCCATAATGTCGACGGTCATATGCTACAGGGTGATATCGACTTGGTCGGTGCGGATACGATGCTGCGGTCCAAAATCTATGCTTCTAAGGCTCTTGGCGAACTGTTGTTTTTCTGGGACAAGTCTCACCTCTCTAGTCTGTGGCAGCCGGTCATAGAAGGCCTGGATAATTCCGCTTCTACCTCGCAGCTCTCAGCAGCCATGATCGTGGAGGAGTATGCGCGATTCATGGGACCGAGCAGCAAGTACACCGAATTGCTATGCGAGCGTGTCCGTCCGATTGTTGAGGGAGATCGCCCGGCGTGGTATAGCGATGTGGCCTGCTACCTTCATGTGGCACGGGCTCAGTGTCACTCGCTTCTCAGTGCGTTTAGGGACCACGCCCATGTTCCATCATCGAAATTGCCTGTTCTGGCGGTGATTGTTCAAGGCGATACCGAAGCCGGTCCAAATGCATTTTCTTTGGCAGATGCTGAGCGTGTGATCGGACCTGATTTCGAGCGACTGAAGAGGGGTTTGGCCCCTGCTCAGCGCATTACGGCTCTTCAAGTTCTGAATGATACCCGCGCGACCACGGAATCCGCTATCAATGAAGCCAGGGATATCAGAGAACGGAGAGATCTGCGTATCCGGGCCGCGGGTGCAGGCGCGTTGGTTGCACTCCGCGATATCCCCAAGAAGCCTGGTCACATCATCAAGGGTATGATGGACAGCGTCAAGAAGGAAGAAAATGCCGAGTTACAGCAGCGCTCCGCCACCGCAGTCGCATCCTTGGTTGAGCACTACACAATGGCCGCAAAGCGTGGACCAGTAGACAAAGTCATCGGAAACTTGGTCAAATACTGCTGCGTCGACACTTCTGAAACCCCCGAATTCCATCACCACGCACAACTCGAGAAATCTATCCTTTCCCTCCGCAAGGAAGAAGATCGACGCGACCATCCCGATGCAGCCAAGTTCGAAAGAGAGGCCAAGGAAGCCAGAATCATGCGCAGAGGTGCAAAGGAAGCCCTCGAACAACTTACTGTCAACTTTGGACCTGCACTTCTGGAGAAGGTCCCCAACCTTGCGTCTTTGATTGAACGGCCATTGAGAGATTCTCTTTCTGGGGAGCTCCCGCAGAACATCCGCGATCCGGACAACGAACTTGGTCAGGAGGTTGTCGATGGGTTGTCTACTCTCCGTGCTTTGCTGCCTAAATTCGATACCGGCCTTTACCCGTGGGTTATTGAACTTTTGCCTATCGTTGTTAAAGCGGTGCAGTGTGAGTTGTCGGTCATTCGGTATGCTGCTGCCAAGTGCTTCGCCACAGCATGCAGTGTTATGAACGTTGATGGTATGACGATGTTAGTTGAGAAGGTTCTTCCGTCTATCAACAATGCGTTCGATGTCCACCACCGACAAGGAGTGGTAGAATGCATCTATCACCTTATCCATGTGATGGAAGATGGTATCCTGCCCTATGTCATTTTCCTTGTCGTTCCTGTTCTTGGAAGAATGAGCGATTCCGACAATGATGTGCGCTTGTTAGCTACAACGTCGTTCGCAACACTGGTCAAGCTCGTTCCTCTTGAAGCGGGTATTCCCGACCCCCCAGGTTTCTCTGAAGAAATGCTCAAGGGACGTGATCGTGAAAGGAAGTTCATGGCACAGATGCTCGATGTCCGGAAGGTGGAGGAATTCAAAGTCCCAGTTGCGATCAAGGCAGAACTCAGACCTTACCAACAGGAAGGTGTCAACTGGCTCGCGTTCCTCAACCGGTACAACCTTCACGGTATTCTGTGTGACGATATGGGTCTTGGCAAGACTCTGCAGACCATTTGTATTGTCGCTAGTGACCACCATATGCGAGCCGAGGAATTCGAACGCACACAAGCAAACGATGTCAGAAAGTTGCCATCTTTGATCATTTGTCCTCCGTCGCTGTCTGGTCACTGGCAGCAGGAGGTGAAGCAATACGCCCCGTTCCTTAATTGTGTCGCCTATGTTGGACCTCCCGCGGAGCGCTCGAGACTGCAGGCTGAACTCGCAAAATCAGATGTCGTTGTGACTTCCTATGATATCTGCCGGAATGACAACGACGTGCTCAATCCGATTACCTGGAACTACTGTGTTCTGGATGAGGGTCACTTGATCAAGAATCCCAAGGCGAAGGTTACGTTAGCGTTGAAGCGTCTTACGAGCAACCACCGCTTGGTTCTTTCCGGAACTCCAATCCAGAACAATGTCTTGGAATTGTGGTCACTGTTCGATTTCCTGATGCCTGGGTTCCTGGGAACCGAGAAGGTCTTCTTGGAGCGGTTCGCGAAACCTATTTCTGCCAGTCGGTTTAGCAAATCGTCTTCCAAGGAACAAGAGGCTGGGGCGCTGGCAATCGAAGCCCTCCACAAGCAAGTCCTTCCATTCCTGCTCCGTCGTCTGAAGGAGGAAGTTTTGAATGACCTGCCTCCCAAGATCATCCAAAACTATTACTGCGACCCCAGTGAACTCCAAAAGAGACTCTTTGAAGACTTCACAAAGAAAGAACAAAAAGAACTCCAGCAAAAAGTCGGCAGCTCCGAAAAGAACGACAAGGAACACATCTTCCAAGCCCTACAGTATATGCGCCGTCTCTGCAACTCGCCCGCTCTAGTTGTCAAAGAAGGCCACAAGCAATACAACGAAGTCCAAACCTACCTCACCAAGAAACAATCTCAAATCCGTGACGTCTCTCACGCCCCCAAACTCGCTGCCCTCCGCGATTTACTTACCGACTGCGGCATCGGCATCAACCCACCCGCAGAAGGCGAACTCAGCACCGGCGCCAGCTACGTCAGCCCGCACCGTGCTCTCGTCTTCTGCCAAATGAAAGAAATGCTGGACATCGTGCAGAGCGAAGTTTTCCGCAAACTCCTCCCATCCGTGCAATACCTCCGTCTGGACGGTAGCGTTGAGGCCACTAAGCGCCAGGATATCGTGAACAAGTTTAACTCAGATCCTAGCTACGATGTGCTGCTATTGACGACGAGTGTTGGTGGTCTGGGATTGAACCTGACGGGGGCTGATACGGTGATTTTCGTGGAACATGATTGGAATCCGCAGAAGGATATTCAGGCCATGGACCGTGCACACCGTATCGGTCAGAAGAAGGTCGTTAATGTTTATCGGTTGATTACTCGTGGTACCCTCGAGGAGAAGATTTTGAAGTACGCTCCCCTTCTTTACCCTCCCTACTATTTTATTCATCCATGCTAACAAAAACAGCTTGCAACGCTTCAAAATCGACGTCGCAAGCACAGTCGTCAACCAACAAAACGCAGGCCTAGGTTCCATGGACACAGACCAACTCCTCGACCTTTTCAACCTCGGCGAAACAGCCGACCACGCCGAGAAGCCCTCCGCAGACACCACAACTACCGCGGCAGGTAATGAAGTCGACATGGTGGATATTGACGGCGAGGTCAAGGAGAAGGGGAAGAAAGGGTGGCTGGATGATTTGGGCGAGTTGTGGGATGAGAGGCAGTACCAAGAGGAGTATAATTTGGATTCGTTTTTGGCGAGTATGAAGGGATGACCTACTTTTCGAGTAAGTGGGTGAGGAGGTTCGGTGTTTGAACTGAAGAGAGTGGATGAAATGGAGGAAGGGGAAAAAATGAAATGATGCTTATGAAACGAATTGCAACTAATTCTAATACAGCCGCGAGTGGTGAGCGAGTGCAGGGGAACAGAACTACCGAAAAAAGAAGACAAGAGATGGAGATGAAATGAATGTATGCCTTTGCGATGCCTCTTTTCCTTTTTTGCTTTATCAGTGTATTTTTACTCCCTTTTTTATTTTTTCCTATTGTTTATACATAGAATCCCAGATTCTACGAATATTTATTTATTTATTTTTTGGGTCGGTTAGTTGCCACCGGGTTTGAGGGTTATGAACGGAATGGAATGTATTTTACTTTCATTTGCTCTTTGGTCTGATAAGTTGGATTTGATGTGCAGAGTAGACGGCCGTCTACTAGAGACAGACACCCATGTGCCAAACTAGTTAAGAAACAGACCTTATCATAATCATTCATTCATTCAATAATTCAATTAACAAACCAAACCAATTCGATTCAATTTATCATACTCTGACATGCACGAGTGGTTATCATGATTCCAATGTCGACCCTCCTCGATTGCCAAGGACAAATCGAGGACTGACATCCAAGACGAACAAAAACAAACACGAAGCACAAAACAGGAAAAATGGAGTAAAAGAAGAGAAAAAAGAAAAACGCCAGCCACCATTCCCGCATATTGGATGATATGACCCACCCAAGCGCCTGTAATTTCAAAAGATGAACGTGAGAAAAGACGGAAAAAGAAACGAAATGGTGATAAATACAATAAAACACACTCAGCTCAACCAAATTTGCCGACTGACTGGACGTGAGATGACCAACGCGTCTCAGAAATGTGTTAAAATCTAGGTGCAACTCCATAAATGCAATCATGAGTATCGAATTAACGATGCTTCGGCTGCGCCAACATGTTCAACCGACTATTCGTCATAACCCGATTCTTCCTCACACTGCCAGGCGTAGCAGTAGCAGTAACAGTACCAGCACGGCTCACGCTTCCAGGAGTGCCGCTAGGACGGCTAATCTTGCTCGCAGGCCGCAACGGTGTACCAGTGCGAACCTTGACAGGGCTAGGAGTCGGGGTTTGGTGGCGCTTGGCGGGTGTGTTTGGTTTGACGCGCTTTGCGCTGCGTTCGTCGGATGTGTTCGTGTTTGTGGTTGAGTCGGCGGGAGGGACGTTCTCGGTGTCTGCCTCTGCCTCGTCGGGTTCCACGCGGTGGCGCTTTTTGTTGTTAATGCCGTGCATTACACCCGGGACTTCTGGCATTAGGGTCTTGTCTTCAGTGACGGTTGAGGGGCGGACGGGCCGGATTGAGGGCGTTCCGGGGTTTGAAGTAGTGGCCTTTTCTGGGGTTAAGGCTGGCAAGGTGGGGTAGGTGATGTCCGAAGTAGGACGTGTTGATGTCGGAAGCTTAGATGGGGATGGCGACACGGGAGGCAGGTCGTTGGGCGATTTGACGCTGGGCGAGAAACCGACGCGTTTCCTGGGCGAAGGCGTCTGCGCGGCATCGTCCTTTTCACCCTCACTATGGACACCGTTGAACAAGAGATCAGGAGTAAAGTCTGGCGCTGCAGAGTGCGTTCCAGCAGCGATCTTGGCAGGGTCTTTCGAGAACAAAGGCTCGCGACGACGCAGGATCGACTTGAGATTGGCGAAGCTGGGCAAGTTGGTCTTGAGGCGCGGGTTGAATTCAGTCTGGGGAGTGCGCGGGGCAGCCATAGGTTTGCTAACTGGAGACTGCGCCGGTGCCGGGATCATCGACGGCTTCTTGGGCGGCTTGACGCTAGCAGATGACGCACGAGCCATTGAGGATCTGGTGGGGGTCAACAAGGAGCTACGAACGGCGGTACGGCGCCGCAAAGGATCGATAGTGCGTCTGGGAGTAGTGGCGGGCGCAGCAGCGGGTGTCGGCGGGGCATCACCCTCCTTGGACGGGCGACGAGTAGAGGCATCATCAGTTTTATCATGCTTGACGCGCTTGGCACCAGCCGCAGAAGCCGGCGAAGGCCTGACAGGCGTCGCTTTCGACGGCGTAGCCTTCGACGGCGAGTTGTTCTGACTCTCAGGCTCATCAAGACGCGCCTTGGACTTGGTCCTCTTCAGCCCCTGAGTGGCATCCACCGGTTTAAACCGACCCGGTGCAGCTCTGAACGCAGAAGGATGGCCAGCAATAGAATCCATCTTCTTGAACTCGGCCATATGAGCATTACTAAACCGAGTGGCTCTGCCCTTCGGCTGCGCGATCCTCCTCTCCCCTTCACGCGTTTGTTCGCCAGCTGCTTGAGACTGTTTTTCCTGGATCATCTGCGCCTTGATCCTTGCCACATCCTCACGCACACTCTCCATAAGCTTCTTCGCCTCACTACTAAGCTCCGATTCCTGGCATCCAAACTTGAACTCGAAGCCGGGAGTGCCGTACTGGCTAGCCGGGGAATCCTTCGCCTTGGCTTTGGTAGGTGTATTCTCGCCAACGGTATCCTTGACAACATTTCCATTCGCATCTTTCTTGACTGGGTTGAAGCCAAGGATTAATCCGGAGTCAACCTTTTTAGTGGTGCTCTGGTGCACCTTGCTTGGATGCATTTCGCCCATTGGAGGGCGCGTGGCAGCGGTGCTCGTGGGGGTTTTGTTTTCGGTGGGTTTCTTTTCAGATTTGGGCGTTTTGTTTGGTGTTTTATTCATGGTAGAGTTGCGAACTGGCGTCTTCTGGACGGGTTCTGTGGATTGAGGTTCGTCGTGTTCCATGACGGGGGGTAATTTCGCTTCGTTCGTGTTCGTGTTTGTGTTTGTGTTCCTGTTGGCGTAGGTGTTTTCGTTGTTTTGGGGCGCTTCAGCCTGAGGCTCAGGTTCCTAGCAAGGAAACGCGATGAGTAAAGATATCAAGAAGTTGAATGTCAAACAAGGGAAGAAATCTATGACAGGCTGTGGCATTCCTGATTACTCACCTCGGATGACCTGGCGCGTAAGCGGGCGGAACGGCGGACCGCCATATTGATAATATTAAGCAGAAAACTCTTCTTGTGGTGTACTGTACAGAGTAGAGGGGAGTGAGTGATTCACTGTTGTGGGAGACCGAAAAGGGAGGCGAGTATAAACAAACACTGAACACAGTAGGCGGTGAGCGGTGATGTCAATCTAGGTCACTTTTACCGGAGTAAGGCACTATGACTTCAGCTCCTACGAGGAATGAGGGGATATAACAGTTTTGATAGTCTTCTAATATGGGCACTACTAAAGCCCAAACGGATACGTCTCTCCCTTCCCCAACGGCGTCGCCGGCTGAATCTTTTCCAACTCATGCACCGCCTCCGTCTGGTCAAACCACACGAACGCATCAAACTGATCCTGCAAAAACGCCTGCGAATAATGTGAAATCCGCTCCGTATCTGGCCGATAAATCACCCCGATAAACCTCTCCAGCCGTAATGGCTCTGCCTCCATCGCCTCCCTCAGCGTGGGGTCAATCTTGTCTTCCCTAAGATCGAGAACGAAGCTGGGGATACCGGTTTGATGCGCGAGCATTTCCCAGGAGTCATTGCGGGAGGGTCGCACGTCCATGACTTCCATGTCATCATCCCATTCGTGCGCAGCAGCAACAGTACCTGTGTGTGTTCCGCAGCCGAGAATGGCAACGTGCTCACGGCCGAAGTTCTCACGGCACAATTGTCCGATGTTCAGCTCGTTGCGGCGCGTTCCCATGGATGTATACCGTGCGTCGCCGACGTGCGAGTTGTGTGCCCACACAATCGCCTTACCTGTGGGATTATGCTGGAACAGCCGGCGCAGCGTATCAAACATATGCGTATCGCGCAAGGTCCAGCTCGTCGCGGAGCTATAATACATGGCCTTGTAATACCGCTCCGCGTCGCGAACAAGATACGCATTCTGCTCGCCGCTGTGAAACTCATCGCCATCGCGCTCGGCACTCTCCCTCGCATACTGTATCCGTCTCTCTAAGATCTCCGTCAACACCGTCATAACCTGTCCCTCACAATCCTGCAACCCGCGTAACGAAGCAAGTCCGTACGCTGTCGGATCATCAACCCACGGCTGCAAACACCCATACCGTCTCCTCGCATCTTTCCCCGCCTGCGGATCAACATGATCCAAATAATCGATAACAGCCCTTATCGATGCCCCCATACTATACAAATCCAGCCCATAAAAACCCGCCTTCTGGCTATCCGGCAGCTTCGAGTTGCGGTCCCGCATCCACTCACACAGATCCTGCATCTCGCGATTGCGCCACATCCACGTTGGAAACCGGTTGAACGGCTCGTAGTCTGTCGTGTGGCCGCCGACGCCGGCTTTGGGACCGGGCCGTTGGCGTACGTAGCGGTCGACGGCTTCGGCGTCGGGCCAGTCAGCTTCCACGGCGACCATTGTGTAGCCGTGCTGGGAGATAAGGCGTTTTGTGATTTCTGCGCGCGCAGAGTAGAATTCCGATGTGCCGTGGCTGCCATCGCCCAGTAGGACAACCTTGTACTTGGCAAAATCATCAAAATGAGATGCGAAGCCGGGATCGCTGATGGCGGGTAGTGGCTTCGCGGATGCGGTAAACAGTTGCTGGAGTTGGGCCATGTTCGTGGTGAATGTAGAAAGCCTAGATAAGCGGAAGGGAAGGGGCATTGGTTGACTATTATAATGAGTAGTGAGAAATTAGTGGGTTAGGGTAGGGAGGACCGCGTTATATCGCCGTAAAACAATGAGATCACCCACTCGTCAACCGCTCCAATCGCCCCGGGGTCATTATGACTTCAGTGCCTCCTTAGTACTCCGTACCTCACTATACCACTCAATAAAAAGGCATGCTTCCTCTCCAGTCCACTAAAACTCAAACCCCTGCTTTCTACAACCAAACCCTGTTACAAAAATCTTTATACAACCAAAATGGGAACCCCAATCTACTCCCCCTCCCCACGCCTCGACCGCTTCCAACAATCTCTCGAATCCGTCTACGGCCCCTTCACCAGCATCCCAGACCCGAATGCTTGGATACCACCGCGCAAATCTGGCGGCCATCGCGGCCGCTATCTCTGGACTGATGCTTACGGGGTGCTGAACCTCCTCACCATGCATCGCGAGTACACGAATACGCTGGATCTCACAGCGAACACATCTGAGAAGGAGAAAAATCGGTATCTGATTATGGCAGAACGGTTGGTTGAGGTTGTGCATGATGTTCTGGGGAAGACGAGGGATGGGATAAGTAGACTGCCTGGGGCTAACGAGGAGAATGTGGTTGGTGGAGGGTTGCGGATCGGGAAGGAAGAAGAGGGTGGGATGGATGGGGATGGGCAGTATCATCATTATTTGACGGTGTGGATGTTTGCGCTTAACAGATTGTCCATGGCGACTGGTGACCCTAAATATAACCGCCAAGCCGTGGCGCTAGCGAAAGCAATTCATCCGCGGTTTTTCGTGAATCGGGAATCTAACCGGCCGAGAATGGTCTGGAAGATGGCGATGGATTTATCAGTGCCGCTTGTGCAGTCCGAGGGAAATCTGGATCCGATTGATGGGTTTGTTGTGTTTCGGTTGCTGCAGGCTGCTGCGGTTAGGTTTGAGGGGGCAGCTGGGGAGGGAGTGTTGAGCGAGGAGATTGATGATTATCAACGGGTTATGGCCCGTAAAGGGGAGCATTTTGTGTCGAGTGATCCGTTGGATTTGGGGATGACGCTTTGGACTGCGCATTGGTTTTCGGAAAGGGAGGAGTGGGCTGCTAGATTGGCGGGGAGGTGTTTTGAGCAGCTTTGTATGTCCCACTCCCCTCGTCCCATTTCCATTATTCCAGCTGATGAAATAGACGACCTCTTTGAAATAAATCGGTACCTCGAACGAAACATCAAATACCGCCTCGCCTTCCGCGAATTCGGCACCTCACTTGGCGCGCAGTGCCAGTCCCAGCAATCAACCGAGAAAGATCGCGCCGTTGATCTGAAGCACTACGCGGATGCGATTATCGCCGCATGGGATCCGTATATGGAGTTGACGATGTCGTCGGATTTGATGCATGATGATTTAAGGCCGATCACGAGGGTTATGTATGCCACTGCGTTGATGCCGGGGGGTGAGTTCTTTCTTCTTCATTTGAGGGATTTGGGTTAGTGTGCTGACGATGCAGCTTTTCAATATGGGTATTTCGGTCCGGAACCCAAGTCGATACTAGGGAAATAACTATTTATTATGTTGCAGCATACTTATTGTACACGTTTGTAAATCATTGTAGGCCTGTATGTAGAAATGACTTCAGCCGTTAGCACTTATAAAGCAAACTAATCAAAAGACTCACCATATATATGCTTAAACACCCGGCATCCCAACAACCTTCCTCCACGCCGGCACCTTTCTCGGCAGGAAATAAATCGCATAAAGCGTTCCCAACGCAATCGTCAATCCGGACCACTGTCCAGTTAGCCCACATCACACCAATAAAAGCCAGTAAGCAAAGACAAACCTTCTCCAACCACGTATGAAACCAAATCGCTGTCATAAACAACATCCACCATCCCAACCCCGCAACCGCAAGTACGAACCTCAACACCCAAACGCGCCCTTTCTCTCCTTCATCCTCATCTTTCCTATTCCCCTCTTCACCGGTGGAAAACGACAGTGCCTTGCAAATCGCATCACCGGCAACCCCCACACCCTCACAAACAAGCACCCCCGTCACGACAACCAACATGAAAACATGCCCACTAACATCATGACCCCCAGCCCATTTCCCCCCTGCAGCTTTACAAGCCGCCGCCGTAAGCACAGATTCTAACGCCGCGACTTCTCCCGCCCCCGTGGCCGCCTGTGCAGCACCCGCAACACCACTAGCAACACGCTCACAGCCACCGCCTGTGATCACAAAACTGCGATCGATAACCGGTGGACCGAAGAACCATTGTGTCATTAAATACCATGCTGTTGTTGCGAGGGCGTAGCGTACGGTTGCCTGGGTGAGGCGTCCCGAGGAAGTAGCCGTCTTACGGTAGACGGGTTGCGAGATGAGTAGTGATGCGAACGCGAGCGTAAGCCATAGCCAGCCGATTTTCACGAAATACACATTGAAGACATTGTCCTTCCGCGCGAAGTAGTTTACCGGGCTTTCCGGAGGCGAGGAGAGGTTTATGTCTGTTGCGATCGAGGGGGCTAGGGGTGCCGGGTGGGCGTGCGGGAACCGGGCGGTCGGTGAGATGGAAGAGTAGAGGGAGCCAACTAGGAGGGTTATAGGGTAGACTATGAGGGCGATTGGGGGGATTTGGTGGGAGGAGGCGTGTGTTTTTGGTGGTGGTGTTGTTGTTGGTGTGGAAGGGGGAGATTTGTCGCGGGTGGCCATTGTTATCTCTCGTTTGTTTGGGTATGCGTGTTATTCTCAATCTCGAGTGAGAGAATTGAGTAGAGAGTTCATAAGAATTGGAATAAGTGTAGTGTACAAGTAGGGTGTACAAGTAGTGTAGAAGTGTACGGGATTGAAGGTGATTTTATCGGTTGGCGGAGTGACGTTCTTTTCCAGGTTGTGCTCGGCCGGGAAAATGACGTCGCCGACAGCATGTGCAAATGCAGTACAGTGTACTTTTACCGAACTATAAATAGCGTAAAGCTGTTTCGACACCTATTCACGATTTACAGTGTTGAAATCTGAAAATGACCTACGGGAATGCCTTCACTACTGTGATAGGTGACAGGACACACTGACCAAGAACCTGCGCCAGCAAGAAAATGGACGGGGTGATTCAGTCCGACGGGGTGATTGAAAGTCGATTATACTGGTTCGGAATGTTCACTAATCAATGATGCTGCTGGCGTGCTGTTTCAGATAGAAGGTGCATAAGAAGGTTGTAGGATTCAGCTACTTCTTAACATCCTGTGTGCCGAAGAGCACAACGTTGACTTCAGTGGAAGTGTTTGGAAAAGACATCCCAGACCTAGATGGGAAGGTCATCCTAGTGACCGGAGGCAACAATGGCCTCAGTAGAGAATGTATAATCCAGTTGGCCAAACGCAACCCCACGAGGATGTATCGATGGCCTCCAAGGGCGGTCTTCTCAGTCATGTCAAGACACCACTTACCGAAATCAGCACCACGACCTGTTACGCCCAGTCGAAACTCGCTAATATATACTTCACCAAGTCCTATGCCAAACGATATCCTCACCTCAAGTCTGTTGCGCTCCACCCGGGCCTTGTGTAGACGAGTATTGGCGGTGGAATGGCAGCGAACCCGATTTTGTCGTCCATTTTCAACCATATTATCACTAGAACAGTGACGGTTGATATTCCCACAAGCGCATTGGATCAGATCTGGGCGAATACCGCTCATTCTGACGAGGTCGAGAGCGTTGCATACTACATTCCATTTTTCAAGGAGACAGACAGGATGGACATTATGAGCGATGAACACAAGACGGAGGAATTGTGACAATAGACAGAGCGTGAATTACGAGAACATGGCTTTAGTTCCCAGGCCTAGAATGTGTGATTGAGTGCTTAAAATTTAATTGTGGTATATATGACCTGTATAGCATAGGGTTGGTTGATGTCGAAGAAAAGACCATAAGAACGCCTATTGACCACCACGCCATATCAATACATTTAGAATACATATCATAAAAATATGAAATTAATCAAATAAGCGGAATCTCCGCAGTATTAACATAATCAACATTTCCCTCCCAACCCTCAACACGCGGAATCGTCGTCCCAAAAACCCGGTCCCAAACCCTTGTCTGCTTCCCATAATTATGGCTTTGTTTCCACCCCCTCCGATGATGGAGATCATGGTCCTCAATAACAAGCTCCATCTTCAACGCCCTTAAAACCCAAGTCAAAGGGTTCACCGCGGTAGCCTCGATCCTTAGCCCACTATGCCCCAGTAGCTCTGTGAAAATCACATACTGCTGACACACCCACCAGTCGTAGAAGCCCATCGGAAAGCTTAGCATCTTCATGCTGGCGTATGTGAGAAGGGGGATGCCGATGATATCGAAGAACTCTTGGACTGAGTCCGCGTAGCTGGTTAGGAGGGGGTTTGGGTGCTTAGTTAGGTGGTGGGTGCGGTGAAATTGCCAGAGGGTAAGGTTCTCGTGCATCACCCGGTGGTACCAGTAGTACCAGAAGTCGAGGACTATTGCGTACATGGCGATTTCTAGGGGGAGGGATAGCCAGTTGATTGACGAGGGGCGCTCGTTGGGTTGGTAGGCGAGCAGGCTGACTATCATGGGCCGGAAGGCAATGACGGAAAGAAGTGAGCGGGCAGTCTTCCACACGCCTACATCAGGGACGCCATCACGGGCGTGCTTGTCGCCGTCGAAGAACCCATATCGTTGCCCGACACGCCGGAGAACGTGGAGCTGGTGCACGCCGATGGCCTTTAGCGAGAGACTGTAGTACACATAGGCCACCAGTGTTGGCAGGTTGTGACCGGAATAAGAAGTGTAGGCCTGGTGGAGGGCGAGGGGGATGAAGGCGTGGATGAGGACCCAGCGGTGGAATTGCCATTCTGGGGCATAGGGGACTTTGTCTGTTTTTTGGTGCACTGGGACATTTTCGTCAAGGCCGACATGATGGATGTTGAGGAGTTCCAAGAGCCAGTGGGATATGTGCCATTGGTTTCGATCCCATTGGCGCCAGGTGGATTTCATCGAGTCTTTGGGGTTGCGTGTAGTAGACATGGTGCGCGGTAACTGATGCAGAGTCGTTGTATGAGAGCGTTGAGCATTCTCAATCCATACAATTATATACTCGTTCGGCTCGGCTGGTCGAAGATCAGCATGTGAACGCCATGTCATAATAAAGTTAAACTGTTCGTGCCCCAACAGAATTGATTTTGCGCGTTTATTAGTCGAATTTTTGGGTCTTCCGTCTCAACAGGCAGATACAGTTCAACGGTCTACGTAGAAACACCACAATATCTATGACCGAGGGCTCTCTACTGTGTTTACTGATTCCTGCAGTACAGGCTTCCATCATTTGTATTGCCGTAACATGTTTTCCTGAAGTCTGTTGGCGTTCTCATGCGAGATGACACCAATGGGGATTACTGTCATCCAGGTGTGGAATCATCACTAATCGATTTGATACGACCCTCGGTCTTTGACTGATCGACATCGGGACCTTCCCATATTCGGGTTTTCAAACGGCCTGGGAAGCTTGATAAGATCAGTGCAAATACAACTACAGTTTCAAGCAAGTACTTTTACTCAATGAATGTATGGAATTAAAAATGTATCAAACCAAAAAGGCATATACTACAGTTAATCATATCTGTACATCAATCGTAACACCATATAACTACTGCACGCGAGGCAACGAAGCCCGCAAAGGCAGCTTGCGCGACGAGCTACCAACAAACACCTTCTTTGTATGCTGCGTAATAGCCCAGTCCTGAGCGCTAACATCCCAGTTGGAAAGGTCACGACGGGTAAGAGTCTTTGACCACACAACCTCCTGGCCAGGCTGGAGGGTGATGCGGTCAAAGTTGCGCAGGACAACCTTGGGCTCGTTGGGGCCACCGAGCGAGACATACAGCTGGGGCACTTCGTCACCTGCAACCTTGCCGGTGTTCTTGATGGTGGCAGAGACGCGGAAGAGCTCGTCGTAAAGACCGGTGTTGCCTCCCTGGCCGCCGCTGGCTGGCAGACGGGGCTGGGCGGATCCGTCCTGGGCGTTCTCGGGGATGTACTTGGAGATCTCGAGGCCGTACTCGGGGTCGTTGGCGGACTCCTTCAGGTCGGTCGAGTTCAACCAGGGGTAGATGAACTTGGTGGTTCGCTCAAATCCATCGGGGAAGACGTAGTTCGAAGCCTTGCCAACCTCACCAAGTTTGGGCGCGGCGCTGGTCTTGCCAGTGGTGGGAACGTACCTGGAGGCGTTCAGGGCCTGGACGTGGAGGTTGGAGTAATTGAAGGTGGTGTAACTCAGACCGTAGCCGAACTCGTAGATAGGGGTTTCGTTGTACTTGTCGAAGCGCCGGTAGTCGATGAACTGACCCTCGGTAAAGTCGACCTGAGGAGCGCCGATGCCGTTGTTTGTCTCGGTGAGGAGCGGGGCACCGTACGCCTCACGGCTCTTACCCCAGGTGAAGGGGCTCTTGCCACCAGGGTTGACACGGCCGTAGAGAACGTTAGCAATGGCGTTTCCGGATTCCTGACCAGGCAGACCAGCCCAGACAATGGCGGTGATGTTGGGGTTGTCATACCACTGGTCGATGAGGACGGGTCCGACGGTGTGCATGATCACAATGGTGTTGTTGCAGTTCTCGCTGACAGTCTTGATGACATTCTCGCCGTTCTTCCAGAGGGTAATGTTGTTGCGGTCACCCTCGTTGCCATCCACGACGAGGAAACCCTCACCAGCATTGGCGTTGACGAAGACAAGAGAAACATCGGATTGAGAGGCAATGGAGGCCATCTGATCCAAAGCCCAGTTGTCGGTGACGGCGTAGACGGGGTGCTTGACGTCCCGGTTGAGAATCTCATTCTGGATAGCCTGCTCGGGAGTAACCAGGTAAGGGAATTCGGCAGAACCGCTACCCCAGGCCATCGCAAGGGTACCATCGTCGCATCCACGGTCCTCGCAGCCGTTGGCGCCGTACGGGTTGGACCCGGCATCTTCGCCCAGGATACCAACGGAGCCCTCGTCGCCAGTCAGAGGAAGAGCACCCTTGTTCTTCAAGAGAACAGTGCTAGCTTCGCCTACCTCACGGATGATCTCGGAGTGGTTGCACTGGACATTGATGTGCTGGTTGACCTGCTTCCAGCCTTCCTGGACGGCGGAGTGGGCGTAGCTGTACTCGTCGTTGGTCCACGAGCTGAAGTTGGGAGGCGTGCGCTGGCGGTCACGGCCAACCTTGTAGAAAGCAGACATGATACGAACGGCCATGTCGTCGACACGCCACTCGGGAACGGTACCGTTGAGAACAGCTACAGTCAGGTTGGGACCGAAGTATGACATACCATCGTCAAACGAGATATCTCCGGGCATCGACATGTCAGTACCAGCAAGGGTGGAGGCGACACCGCTGTGGTGAGCACCCCAGTCGGTCATAACAAACCCCTGGAAGCCCAGCTCGTGCTTGAGCAGGTTGTTCAGCAAATAGCTGTTCTGGCAGCCGTAGCTGTTGTTGATCTGGTTGTACGAGCACATGACGGAACCGACACCGGCACGAACAGCATCGGCGAAAGGCCACAGGTAGAGCTCGTGCATGGTCTTGTCGTCGATGTTGGAGCTGACAGTCTCAGTGATGTTGTAGCCATAGTCGAGAGCCTCGGAAACCTGACGGAAATGCTCCTGCTCGTTGCCAATGTAGTGCTTAGCAGTAGCAATGACACCGGCATCCTGGATGCCCTTGATGGTCTCGGCCATGAGCACACCGGTCAGGACCGGGTCAGGAGCGAAACCTTCCCAGTTGCGACCGCCATCGGGGGATCTGCCGATAGGGCCAGCAACGGGACCCAATTGGACGTCAATTCCTTTGTCGTTGAATTCTTGACCCATAGCCTCACCACGGAGGTAGGCGAGCTTGCGGTCCCAGGTGGCGGCGACGTTGAGACCAGCGGGGAAGCCAGAGCTGTGGTCGCCTTGGAAATTGTTAGCCCATGGCTCAATGCGATCAAAGTATACAAGGGAGTCATACCGTAACGGATACCAAGAGGCGAGTCCTGCAGACAGATACCCCAGATACCAAGTCTAGGAACGCTACCAGTCTGACCAACACATTCTTCCAATTGCCAGCTATAAATTATCAGCGACGATCCAACACCATTGATGTTTATGCGACGCACCCAGTGCCAGTCGTTAAGTTGACCTTTTCCGCCAAAGTCATGTTGGAGACGATATCAACGGCGCGTTTGTACGCGTCGGACCATTCGGCGGGTTGACCATCGGCCCATGGCGAGGGATAGTAGGGGGGCGAGTACGCGAGATCCTAATGATCGAATGGTTAAAAAGATCCATAGAGTATTAACTGGCGATGGCCTACCTTAGCCTGGGCCACCGAGGCCGTGACGGCAACAAACTCCAACCAGCCGAGCTTCATTGTTGCGGAGAGAACCAAGAGCCGCAAAGATGGATGGAGAACAAAGAGAAAAAAGTGCAGGGAAATCAGGGGAAATAGAGGAATAAATAGTCGCGAGTCCGTCACGGTCCAACGTGGAATGCCTCCAGCCGGACACTAAGATCCCGTACTAGGAAGGAGCTAGAAGGGATGATGAGAGGCACCGAAAGGGAGCCATGACGTGAGGTATCTAGGTCCATGCGGGATTAATCAACTTCCC